>NC_088113.1:15828258-16129081 GCF_036370855.1 Dromaius novaehollandiae
TCTGCATGCCGTTCCTGCGTGATGCTGGTGGAAATCAAGGCTCCCCAAATTCCCTCGATCCCAAAAACGGTCAATGTCGAGAGGCCTCGGTGCCTCCCAAGAGCAACACCCCACACACACCAAAAGCTCTGCATGCCTCTGCACATCGGCACCTAACAACGCCTATCAATAGGCATCGATATCCATCGGCAGCGATATTATCGATGCCGATGGATATCGATGCCTATCGATAGGTGTGGAATTGCACAGGCTTCGATGCCCCTCGATATCGAGAGCTATCGATGGCGACACTCCTTGCATGCCTAACAAGAATAGGAGCGGCCCCGGCCCAAAAGCTAAAATGCCCCTCCAGATCCACACCTATCCATACGCATCCATAGTTACGCACGCCTCCCGACATCGAGGCCTCCCCCGGACTGCCCAGCTCTCAACATCGACACCTTTCCAAGCAGAGCAAGAGGGATCGCTATCTCTGCATGCTGTTCCCGCACCATGCTTATACAAATCAAGGCTCCCCAAACGCCCTCGATCCCAAAAACGGTCAATGTCGAGAGGCCTCGGTGCCTCCCAAGAGCAACACCCCACACACACCAAAAGCTCTGCATGCCTCTGCACATCGGCACCTAACGACGCCTATCGATAGGCATCGATATCCAAATTTCTCGATATCGAGAGCTATCGATGGCGACACTCCTTGCATGCCTAACAAGAATAGGAGCGGCCCCAGCCCAAACGCTAAAATGCCCCTCCAGATCCACACCTATCCATACGCATCCATAGTTACGCACGCCTCCCGACATCGAGGCCTCCCCCGGACTGCCCAGCTCTCAACATCGACACCTTTCCAAGCAGAGCAAGAGGGATCGCTATCTATGCATGCCGTTCCCGCACCATGCTTATACAAATCAAGGCTCCCCAAATGCCCTCGATCCCAAAAACGGTCAATGTCGAGAGGCCTCGGTGCCTCCCAAGAGCAACACCCCACACACACCAAAAGCTCTGCATGCCTCTGCACATCGGCACCTAACGACGCCTATCGATAGGCATCGATATCCATCGGCAGCGATATTATCGATGCCGATGGATATCGATGCCTATCGATAGGTGTGGAATTGCACAGGCTTCGATGCCCCTCGATATCGAGAGCTATCGATGGCGACACTCCTTGCATGCCTAACAAGAATAGGAGCGGCCCCGGCCCAAACGCTAAAATGCCCCTCCAGATCCACACCTATCCATACGCATCCATAGTTACGCACGCCTCCCGACATCGAGGCCTCCCCCGGACTGCCCAGCTCTCAACATCGGCAGCGTCAGATGCAGAGCGAGAGGACTCGCTATCTCTGTGTGTCGTTCCCGCGCGATGCTGGTGGAAATCAAGGCTCCCCAAATGCCCTCGATCCCAAAAACGGTCAATGTCGAGAGGCCTCGGTGCCTCCCAAGAGCAACACCCCACACACACCAAAAGCTCTGCATGCCTCTGCACATCGGCACCTAACGACGCCTATCGATAGGCATCGATATCCATCGGCAGCGATATGATCGATGCCGATGGATATCGATGCCTGTCGATAGGTGTGGAATTGCACAGGCTTCGATGCCCCTCGATATCAAGAGCTATCGATGGCGACACTCCTTGCATGCCTAACAAGAATAGGAGCGGCCCCGGCCCAAACGCTAAAATGCCCCTCCAGATCCATACCTATCCATACGCATCCATAGTTACGCACGCCTCCCGACATCGAGGCCTCCCCCGGACTGCCCAGCTCTCAACATCGACACCTTTCCAAGCAGAGCAAGAGGGATCGCTATCTCTGCATGCTGTTCCCGCACCATGCTTATACAAATCAAGGCTCCCCAAACGCCCTCGATCCCAAAAACGGTCAATGTCGAGAGGCCTCGGTGCCTCCCAAAAGCAACACCCCACACACACCAAAAGCTCTGCATGCCTCTGCACATCGACACCTAACGACGCCTATCGATAGGCATCGATATCCAAATTTCTCGATATCGAGAGCTATCGATGGCGACACTCCTTGCATGCCTAACAAGAATAGGAGCGGCCCCGGCCCAAAAGCTGAAATGGCCCTCCAGATCCATACCTATCCATACGCATCCATAGTTACGCACACCTCCCGACATCGAGGCCTCCCCCGGACTGCCCAGCTCTCAACATCAACACTATTCCAAGCAGAGCAAGAGGGATCGCTATCTCTGCTTGCTGTTCCCGCACCATGCTTATACAAATCAAGGCTCCGCAAATTCCCTCGATCCCAAAAACGGTCAATGTCGAGAGGCCTCGGTGCCTCCCAAGAGCAACACCCCACACACACCAAAAGCTCTGCATGCCTCTGCACATCGGCACCTAACGACGCCTATCGATAGGCATCGATATCCAAATTTCTCGATATCGAGAGCTATCGATGGCGACACTCCTTGCATGCCTAACAAGAATAGGAGCGGCCCCAGCCCAAACGCTAAAATGCCCCTCCAGATCCACACCTATCCATACGCATCCATAGTTACGCACGCCTCCCGACATCGAGGCCTCCCCCGGACTGCCCAGCTCTCAACATCGACACCTTTCCAAGCAGAGCAAGAGGGATCGCTATCTATGCATGCCGTTCCCGCACCATGCTTATACAAATCAAGGCTCCGCAAATGCCCTCGATCCCAAAAACGGTCAATGTCGAGAGGCCTCGGTGCCTCCCAAGAGCAACACCCCACACACACCAAAAGCTCTGCATGCCTCTGCACATCGGCACCTAACGACGCCTATCGATAGGCATCGATATCCATCGGCAGCGATATTATCGATGCCGATGGATATCGATGCCTATCGATAGGTGTGGAATTGCACAGGCTTCGATGCCCCTCGATATCGAGAGCTATCGATGGCGACACTCCTTGCATGCCTAACAAGAATAGGAGCGGCCCCGGCCCAAACGCTAAAATGCCCCTCCAGATCCACACCTATCCATACGCATCCATAGTTACGCACGCCTCCCGACATCGAGGCCTCCCCCGGACTGCCCAGCTCTCAACATCGACACCTTTCCAAGCAGAGCAAGAGGGATCGCTATCTCTGCATGCTGTTCCCGCACCATGCTTATACAAATCAAGGCTCCCCAAACGCCCTCGATCCCAAAAACGGCCAATGTCGAGAGGCCTCGGTGCCTCCCAAAAGCAACACCCCACACACACCAAAAGCTCTGCATGCCTCTGCACATCGACACCTAACGACGCCTATCGATAGGCATCGATATCCAAATTTCTCGATATCGAGAGCTATCGATGGCGACACTCCTTGCATGCCTAACAAGAATAGGAGCGGCCCCGGCCCAAAAGCTAAAATGGCCCTCCAGATCCATACCTATCCATACGCATCCATAGTTACGCACACCTCCCGACATCGAGGCCTCCCCCGGACTGCCCAGCTCTCAACATCAACACTATTCCAAGCAGAGCAAGAGGGATCGCTATCTCTGCTTGCTGTTCCCGCACCATGCTTATACAAATCAAGGCTCCGCAAATTCCCTCGATCCCAAAAACGGTCAATGTCGAGAGGCCTCGGTGCCTCCCAAGAGCAACACCCCACACACACCAAAAGCTCTGCATGCCTCCACACATCGGCACCTAACGACGCCTATCAACAGGCATCGATATCCATCGGCAGCGATATTATCGATGCCGATGGATATCGATGCCTATCGATAGGTGTGGAATTGCACAGGCTTCGATGCCCCTCGATATCGAGAGCTATCGATGGCGACACTCCTTGCATGCCTAACAAGAATAGGAGCGGCCCCGGCCCAAACGCTAAAATGCCCCTCCAGATCCACACCTATCCATACGCATCCATAGTTACGCACGCCTCCCGACATCGAGGCCTCCCCCGGACTGCCCAGCTCTCAACATCAACAGCGTCAGATGCAGAGCGAGAGGGCTCGCTATCTCTGCATGCCGTTCCTGCGTGATGCTGGTGGAAATCAAGGCTCCCCAAATTCCCTCGATCCCAAAAACGGTCAATGTCGAGAGGCCTCGGTGCCTCCCAAGAGCAACACCCCACACACACCAAAAGCTCTGCATGCCTCCGCACATCGGCACCTAACGACGCCTATCGATAGGCATCGATATCCATCGGCAGCGATATTATCGATGCCGATGGATATCGATGCCTATCGATAGGTGTGGAATTGCACAGGCTTCGATGCCCCTCGATATCGAGAGCTATCGATGGCGACACTCCTTGCATGCCTAACAAGAATAGGAGCGGCCCCGGCCCAAAAGCTAAAATGCCCCTCCAGATCCACACCTATCCATACGCATCCATAGTTACGCACGCCTCCCGACATCGAGGCCTCCCCCGGACTGCCCAGCTCTCAACATCGACACCTTTCCAAGCAGAGCGAGAGGGCTCGCTATCTCTGCATGCCGTTCCCGCACCATGCTTATACAAATCAAGGCTCCCCAAACGCCCTCGATACCAAAAACGGTCAATGTCGAGAGGCCTCGGTGCCTCCCAAGAGCAACACCCCACACACACCAAAAGCTCTGCATGCCTCTGCACATCGGCACCTAACGACGCCTATCGATAGGCATCGATATCCAAATTTCTCGATATCGAGAGCTATCGATGGCGACACTCCTTGCATGCCTAACAAGAATAGGAGCGGCCCCAGCCCAAACGCTAAAATGCCCCTCCAGATCCACACCTATCCATACGCATCCATAGTTACGCACGCCTCCCGACATCGAGGCCTCCCCCGGACTGCCCAGCTCTCAACATCGACACCTTTCCAAGCAGAGCAAGAGGGATCGCTATCTCTGCATGCTGTTCCCGCACCATGCTTATACAAATCAAGGCTCCCCAAACGCCCTCGATCCCAAAAACGGCCAATGTCGAGAGGCCTCGGTGCCTCCCAAGAGCAACACCCCACACACACCAAAAGCTCTGCATGCCTCTGCACATCGGCACCTAACGACGCCTATCGATAGGCATCGATATCCATCGGCAGCGATATTATCGATGCCGATGGATATCGATGCCTATCGATAGGTGTCGAATTGCACAGGCTTCGATGCCCCTCGATATCGAGAGCTATCGATGGCGACACTCCTTGCATGCCTAACAAGAATAGGAGCGGCCCCGGCCCAAACGCTAAAATGCCCCTCCAGATCCACACCTATCCATACGCATCCATAGTTACGCACGCCTCCCGACATCGAGGCCTCCCCCGGACTGCCCAGCTCTCAACATCGGCAGCGTCAGATGCAGAGCGAGAGGACTCGCTATCTCTGTGTGTCGTTCCCGCGCGATGCTGGTGGAAATCAAGGCTCCCCAAATGCCCTCGATCCCAAAAACGGTCAATGTCGAGAGGCCTCGGTGCCTCCCAAGAGCAACACCCCACACACACCAAAAGCTCTGCATGCCTCTGCACATCGGCACCTAACGACGCCTATCGATAGGCATCGATATCCATCGGCAGCGATATTATCGATGCCGATGGATATCGATGCCTGTCGATAGGTGTGGAATTGCACAGGCTTCGATGCCCCTCGATATCAAGAGCTATCGATGGCGACACTCCTTGCATGCCTAACAAGAATAGGAGCGGCCCCGGCCCAAACGCTAAAATGCCCCTCCAGATCCACACCTATCCATACGCATCCATAGTTACGCACGCCTCCCGACATCGAGGCCTCCCCCGGACTGCCCAGCTCTCAACATCGACACCTTTCCAAGCAGAGCAAGAGGGATCGCTATCTCTGCATGCTGTTCCCGCACCATGCTTATACAAATCAAGGCTCCCCAAACGCCCTCGATCCCAAAAACGGTCAATGTCGAGAGGCCTCGGTGCCTCCCAAAAGCAACACCCCACACACACCAAAAGCTCTGCATGCCTCTGCACATCGACACCTAACGACGCCTATCGATAGGCATCGATATCCAAATTTCTCGATATCGAGAGCTATCGATGGCGACACTCCTTGCATGCCTAACAAGAATAGGAGCGGCCCCGGCCCAAAAACTGAAATGGCCCTCCAGATCCATACCTATCCATACGCATCCATAGTTACGCACACCTCCCGACATCGAGGCCTCCCCCGGACTGCCCAGCTCTCAACATCAACACTATTCCAAGCAGAGCAAGAGGGATCGCTATCTCTGCTTGCTGTTCCCGCACCATGCTTATACAAATCAAGGCTCCGCAAATTCCCTCGATCCCAAAAACGGTCAATGTCGAGAGGCCTCGGTGCCTCCCAAGAGCAACACCCCACACACACCAAAAGCTCTGCATGCCTCCACACATCGGCACCTAACGACGCCTATCAACAGGCATCGATATCCATCGGCAGCGATATTATCGATGCCGATGGATATCGATGCCTATCGATAGGTGTGGAATTGCACAGGCTTCGATGCCCCTCGATATCGAGAGCTATCGATGGCGACACTCCTTGCATGCCTAACAAGAATAGGAGCGGCCCCGGCCCAAACGCTAAAATGCCCCTCCAGATCCACACCTATCCATACGCATCCATAGTTACGCACGCCTCCCGACATCGAGGCCTCCCCCGGACTGCCCAGCTCTCAACATCGACACCTTTCCAAGCAGAGCAAGAGGGATCGCTATCTCTGCATGCCGTTCCCGCACCATGCTTATACAAATCAAGGCTCCCCAAACGCCCTCGATCCCAAAAACGGTCAATGTCGAGAGGCCTCGGTGCCTCCCAAGAGCAACACCCCACACACACCAAAAGCTCTGCATGCCTCTGCACATCGGCACCTAACGACGCCTATCGATAGGCATCGATATCCATCGGCAGCGATATTATCGATGCCGATGGATATCGAAGCCTATCGATAGGTGTGGAATTGCACAGGCTTCGATGCCCCTCGATATCAAGAGCTATCGATGGCGACACTCCTTGCATGCCTAACAAGAATAGGAGCGGACCCGGCCCAAAAGCTAAAATGCCCCTCCAGATCCACACCTATCCATACGCATCCATAGTTACGCACGCCTCCCGACATCGAGGCCTCCCCCGGACTGCCCAGCTCTCAACATCGACACCTTTCCAAGCAGAGCAAGAGGGATCGCTATCTCTGCATGCCGTTCCCGCACCATGCTTATACAAATCAAGGCTCCGCAAATGCCCTCGATCCCAAAAACGGTCAATGTCGAGAGGCCTCGGTGCCTCCCAAGAGCAACACCCCACACACACCAAAAGCTCTGCATGCCTCTGCACATCGGCACCTAACGACGCCTATCGATAGGCATCGATATCCATCGGCAGCGATATTATCGATGCCGATGGATATCGATGCCTATCGATAGGTGTCGAATTGCACAGGCTTCGATGCCCCTCGATATCGAGAGCTATCGATGGCGACACTCCTTGCATGCCTAACAAGAATAGGAGCGGCCCCGGCCCAAACGCTAAAATGCCCCTCCAGATCCACACCTATCCATACGCATCCATAGTTACGCACGCCTCCCGACATCGAGGCCTCCCCCGGACTGCCCAGCTCTCAACATCGGCAGCGTCAGATGCAGAGCGAGAGGACTCGCTATCTCTGTGTGTCGTTCCCGCGCGATGCTGGTGGAAATCAAGGCTCCCCAAATGCCCTCGATCCCAAAAACGGTCAATGTCGAGAGGCCTCGGTGCCTCCCAAGAGCAACACCCCACACACACCAAAAGCTCTGCATGCCTCTGCACATCGGCACCTAACGACGCCTATCGATAGGCATCGATATCCATCGGCAGCGATATTATCGCTGCCGATGGATATCGATGCCTGTCGATAGGTGTGGAATTGCACAGGCTTCGATGCCCCTCGATATCAAGAGCTATCGATGGCGACACTCCTTGCATGCCTAACAAGAATAGGAGCGGCCCCGGCCCAAACGCTAAAATGCCCCTCCAGATCCACACCTATCCATACGCATCCATAGTTACGCACGCCTCCCGACATCGAGGCCTCCCCCGGACTGCCCAGCTCTCAACATCGACACCTTTCCAAGCAGAGCAAGAGGGATCGCTATCTCTGCATGCTGTTCCCGCACCATGCTTATACAAATCAAGGCTCCCCAAACGCCCTCGATCCCAAAAACGGTCAATGTCGAGAGGCCTCGGTGCCTCCCAAAAGCAACACCCCACACACACCAAAAGCTCTGCATGCCTCTGCACATCGACACCTAACGACGCCTATCGATAGGCATCGATATCCAAATTTCTCGATATCGAGAGCTATCGATGGCGACACTCCTTGCATGCCTAACAAGAATAGGAGCGGCCCCGGCCCAAAAACTGAAATGGCCCTCCAGATCCATACCTATCCATACGCATCCATAGTTACGCACACCTCCCGACATCGAGGCCTCCCCCGGACTGCCCAGCTCTCAACATCAACACTATTCCAAGCAGAGCAAGAGGGATCGCTATCTCTGCTTGCTGTTCCCGCACCATGCTTATACAAATCAAGGCTCCGCAAATTCCCTCGATCCCAAAAACGGTCAATGTCGAGAGGCCTCGGTGCCTCCCAAGAGCAACACCCCACACACACCAAAAGCTCTGCATGCCTCCACACATCGGCACCTAACGACGCCTATCAACAGGCATCGATATCCATCGGCAGCGATATTATCGATGCCGATGGATATCGATGCCTATCGATAGGTGTGGAATTGCACAGGCTTCGATGCCCCTCGATATCGAGAGCTATCGATGGCGACACTCCTTGCATGCCTAACAAGAATAGGAGCGGCCCCGGCCCAAACGCTAAAATGCCCCTCCAGATCCACACCTATCCATACGCATCCATAGTTACGCACGCCTCCCGACATCGAGGCCTCCCCCGGACTGCCCAGCTCTCAACATCGACACCTTTCCAAGCAGAGCAAGAGGGATCGCTATCTCTGCATGCCGTTCCCGCACCATGCTTATACAAATCAAGGCTCCCCAAACGCCCTCGATCCCAAAAACGGTCAATGTCGAGAGGCCTCGGTGCCTCCCAAGAGCAACACCCCACACACACCAAAAGCTCTGCATGCCTCTGCACATCGGCACCTAACGACGCCTATCGATAGGCATCGATATCCATCGGCAGCGATATTATCGATGCCGATGGATATCGAAGCCTATCGATAGGTGTGGAATTGCACAGGCTTCGATGCCCCTCGATATCAAGAGCTATCGATGGCGACACTCCTTGCATGCCTAACAAGAATAGGAGCGGACCCGGCCCAAAAGCTAAAATGCCCCTCCAGATCCACACCTATCCATACGCATCCATAGTTACGCACGCCTCCCGACATCGAGGCCTCCCCCGGACTGCCCAGCTCTCAACATCGACACCTTTCCAAGCAGAGCAAGAGGGATCGCTATCTCTGCATGCCGTTCCCGCACCATGCTTATACAAATCAAGGCTCCGCAAATGCCCTCGATCCCAAAAACGGTCAATGTCGAGAGGCCTCGGTGCCTCCCAAGAGCAACACCCCACACACACCAAAAGCTCTGCATGCCTCTGCACATCGGCACCTAACGACGCCTATCGATAGGCATCGATATCCAAATTTCTCGATATCGAGAGCTATCGATGGCGACACTCCTTGCATGCCTAACAAGAATAGGAGCGGCCCCAGCCCAAACGCTAAAATGCCCCTCCAGATCCACACCTATCCATACGCATCCATAGTTACGCACGCCTCCCGACATCGAGGCCTCCCCCGGACTGCCCAGCTCTCAACATCGACACCTTTCCAAGCAGAGCAAGAGGGATCGCTATCTATGCATGCCGTTCCCGCACCATGCTTATACAAATCAAGGCTCCGCAAATGCCCTCGATCCCAAAAACGGTCAATGTCGAGAGGCCTCGGTGCCTCCCAAGAGCAACACCCCACACACACCAAAAGCTCTGCATGCCTCTGCACATCGGCACCTAACGACGCCTATCGATAGGCATCGATATCCATCGGCAGCGATATTATCGATGCCGATGGATATCGATGCCTATCGATAGGTGTGGAATTGCACAGGCTTCGATGCCCCTCGATATCGAGAGCTATCGATGGCGACACTCCTTGCATGCCTAACAAGAATAGGAGCGGCCCCGGCCCAAACGCTAAAATGCCCCTCCAGATCCACACCTATCCATACGCATCCATAGTTACGCACGCCTCCCGACATCGAGGCCTCCCCCGGACTGCCCAGCTCTCAACATGGACACCTTTCCAAGCAGAGCAAGAGGGATCACTATCTCTGCATGCCGTTCCCGCACCATGCTTATACAAATCAAGGCTCCGCAAATGCCCTCGATCCCAAAAACGGTCAATGTCGAGAGGCCTCGGTGCCTCCCAAGAGCAACACCCCACACACACCAAAAGCTCTGCATGCCTCCGCACATCGGCACCTAACGACGCCTATCGATAGGCATCGATATCCAAATTTCTCGATATCGAGAGCTATCGATGGCGACACTCCTTGCATGCCTAACAAGAATAGGAGCAGCCCCGGCCCAAACGCTAAAATGCCCCTCCAGATCCACACCTATCCATACGCATCCATAGTTACGCACGCCTCCCGACATCGAGGCCTCCCCCGGACTGCCCAGCTCTCAACATCGACACCTTTCCAAGCAGAGCAAGAGGGATCGCTATCTCTGCATGCCGTTCCCACACCATGCTTATACAAAACAAGGCTCCGCAAATGCCCTCAATCCCAAAAACAGTCAATGTCGAGAGGCCTCGGTGCCTCCCAAGAGCAACACCCCACACACACCAAAAGCTCTGCATGCCTCTGCACATCGGCACCTAACGACGCCTATCGATAGGCATCGATATCCATCGGCAGCGATATTATCGATGCCGATGGATATCGATGCCTATCGATAGGTGTGGAATTGCACAGGCTTCAATGCCCCTCGATATCGAGAGCTATCGATGGCGACACTCCTTGCATGCCTAACAAGAATAGGAGCGGCCCCGGCCCAAACGCTAAAATGCCCCTCCAGATCCACACCTATCCATACGCATCCATAGTTACGCACGCCTCCCGACATCGAGGCCTCCCCCGGACTGCCCAGCTCTCAACATCGACACCTTTCCAAGCAGAGCAAGAGGGATCACTATCTCTGCATGCCGCTCCCGCACCATGCTTATACAAATCAAGGCTCCGCAAATGCCCTCGATCCCAAAAACGGTCAATGTCGAGAGGCCTCGGTGCCTCCCAAGAGCAACACCCCACACACACCAAAAGCTCTGCATGCCTCTGCACATCGGCACCTAACGACGCCTATCGATAGGCATCGATATCCAAATTTCTCGATATCGAGAGCTATCGATGGCGACACTCCTTGCATGCCTAACAAGAATAGGAGCGGCCCCAGCCCAAACGCTAAAATGCCCCTCCAGATCCACACCTATCCATACGCATCCATAGTTACGCACGCCTCCCGACATCGAGGCCTCCCCCGGACTGCCCAGCTCTCAACATCGACACCTTTCCAAGCAGAGCAAGAGGGATCGCTATCTATGCATGCCGTTCCCGCACCATGCTTATACAAATCAAGGCTCCGCAAATGCCCTCGATCCCAAAAACGGTCAATGTCGAGAGGCCTCGGTGCCTCCCAAGAGCAACACCCCACACACACCAAAAGCTCTGCATGCCTCTGCACATCGGCACCTAACGACGCCTATCGATAGGCATCGATATCCATCGGCAGCGATATTATCGATGCCGATGGATATCGATGCCTATCGATAGGTGTGGAATTGCACAGGCTTCGATGCCCCTCGATATCGAGAGCTATCGATGGCGACACTCCTTGCATGCCTAACAAGAATAGGAGCGGCCCCGGCCCAAACGCTAAAATGCCCCTCCAGATCCACACCTATCCATACGCATCCATAGTTACGCACGCCTCCCAACATCGAGGCCTCCCCCGGACTGCCCAGCTCTCAACATCAACACCTTTCCAAGCAGAGCAAGAGGGCTCGCTATCTCTGCTTGCTGTTCCCGCACCATGCTTATACAAATCAAGGCTCCGCAAATTCCCTCGATCCCAAAAACGGTCAATGTCGAGAGGCCTCGGTGCCTCCCAAGAGCAACACCCCACACACACCAAAAGCTCTGCATGCCTCTGCACATCGGCACCTAACGACGCCTATCGATAGGCATCGATATCCATCGGCAGCGATATTATCGATGCCGATGGATATCGATGCCTATCGATAGGTGTGGAATTGCACAGGCTTCGATGCCCCTCGATATCGAGAGCTATCGATGGCGACACTCCTTGCATGCCTAACAAGAATAGGAGCGGCCCCGGCCCAAACGCTAAAATGCCCCTCCAGATCCACACCTATCCATACGCATCCATAGTTACGCACGCCTCCCGACATCGAGGCCTCCCCCGGACTGCCCAGCTCTCAACATGGACACCTTTCCAAGCAGAGCAAGAGGGATCACTATCTCTGCATGCCGTTCCCGCACCATGCTTATACAAATCAAGGCTCCGCAAATGCCCTCGATCCCAAAAACGGTCAATGTCGAGAGGCCTCGGTGCCTCCCAAAAGCAACATCCCACACACACCAAAAGCTCTGCATGCCTCTGCACATCGACACCTAACGACGCCTATCGATAGGCATCGATATCCAAATTTCTCGATATCGAGAGCTATCGATGGCGACACTCCTTGCATGCCTAACAAGAATAGGAGCGGCCCCGGCCCAAAAGCTAAAATGGCCCTCCAGATCCATACCTATCCATACGCATCCATAGTTACGCACACCTCCCGACATCGAGGCCTCCCCCGGACTGCCCAGCTCTCAACATCAACACTATTCCAAGCAGAGCAAGAGGGATCGCTATCTCTGCTTGCTGTTCCCGCACCATGCTTATACAAATCAAGGCTCCGCAAATTCCCTCGATCCCAAAAACGGTCAATGTCGAGAGGCCTCGGTGCCTCCCAAGAGCAACACCCCACACACACCAAAAGCTCTGCATGCCTCCACACATCGGCACCTAACGACGCCTATCAACAGGCATCGATATCCATCGGCAGCGATATTATCGATGCCGATGGATATCGATGCCTATCGATAGGTGTGGAATTGCACAGGCTTCGATGCCCCTCGATATCGAGAGCTATCGATGGCGACACTCCTTGCATGCCTAACAAGAATAGGAGCGGCCCCGGCCCAAACGCTAAAATGCCCCTCCAGATCCACACCTATCCATACGCATCCATAGTTACGCACGCCTCCCGACATCGAGGCCTCCCCGTCTGCCAAGCTGTCGACATTGACACCTTTCCAAGCAGAGCAAGAGGGATCGCTATCTCTGCTTGCTGTTCCCGCACCATGCTTATACAAATCAAGGCTCCGCAAATTCCCTCAATCCCAAAAACAGTCAATGTCGAGAGGCCTCGGTGCCTCCCAAGAGCAACACCCCACACACACCAAAAGCTCTGCATGCCTCCGCACATCGGCACCGAACGACGCCTATCGATAGGCATCGATATCCATCGGCAGCGATATTATCGATGCCGATGGATATCGATGCCTATCGATAGGTGTGGAATTGCACAGGCTTCGATGCCCCTCGATATCGAGAGCTATCGATGGCGACACTCCTTGCATGCCTAACAAGAATAGGAGCGGCCCCGGCCCAAACGCTAAAATGCCCCCTCCAGATCCACACCTATCCATACGCATCCATAGTTACGCACGCCTCCCGACATCGAGGCCTCCCCCGGACTGCCCAGCTCTCAACATCGACACCTTTCCAAGCAGAGCGAGAGGGCTCGCTATCTATGCATGCCGTTCCCGCACCATGCTTATACAAATCAAGGCTCCGCAAATTCCCTCGACCCCAAAAACGGTCAATGTCGAGAGGCCTCGGTGCCTCCCAAGAGCAATACCCCACACACACCAAAAGCTCTGCATGCCTCTGCACATCGGCACCTAACGACGCCTATCGATAGGCATCGATATCCATCGGCAGCGATATTATCGATGCCGATGGATATCGATGCCTATCGATAGGTGTGGAATTGCACAGGCTTCGATGCCCCTCGATATCGAGAGCTATCGATGGCGACACTCCTTGCATGCCTAACAAGAATAGGAGCGGCCCTGGCCGAAACGCTAAAATGCCCCTCCAGATCCAACCTATCCATACGCATCCATAGTTACGCACGCCTCCCGACATCGAGGCCTCCCCCGGACTGCCCAGCTCTCAACATCGACAGCGTCACACGCAGAGCAAGAGGGATCGCTATCTCTGCATGCCGTTCCCGCACCATGCTTATACAAAACAAGGCTCCGCAAATTCCCTCGATCCCAAAAACGGTCAATGTCGAGAGGCCTCGGTGCCTCCCAAGAGCAACACCCCACACACACCAAAAGCTCTGCATGCCTCTGCACATCGGCACCTAACGACGCCTATCGATAGGCATCGATATCCATCGGCAGCGATATTATCGATGCCGATGGATATCGATGCCTATCGATAGGTGTGGAATTGCACAGGCTTCGATGCCCCTCGATATCGAGAGCTATCGATGGCGACACTCCTTGCATGCCTAACAAGAATAGGAGCGGCCCCGGCCCAAACGCTAAAATGCCCCTCCAGATCCACACCTATCCATACGCATCCATAGTTACGCACGCCTCCCGACATCGAGGCCTCCCCCGGACTGCCCAGCTCTCAACATCGACACCTTTCCAAGCAGAGCAAGAGGGATCGCTATCTCTGCATGCTGTTCCCGCACCATGCTTATACAAATCAAGGCTCCCCAAACGCCCTCGATCCCAAAAACGGTCAATGTCGAGAGGCCTCGGTGCCTCCCAAAAGCAACACCCCACACACACCAAAAGCTCTGCATGCCTCTGCACATCGGCACCTAACGACGCCTATCGATAGGCATCGATATCCAAATTTCTCGATATCGAGAGCTATCGATGGCGACACTCCTTGCATGCCTAACAAGAATAGGAGCGGCCCCGGCCCAAAAGCTAAAATGCCCCTCCAGATCCATACCTATCCATACGCATCCATAGTTACGCACGCCTCCCAACATCGAGGCCTCCCCCGGACTGCCCAGCTCTCAACATCGACACCTTTCCAAGCAGAGCAAGAGGGCTCGCTATCTCTGCTTGCTGTTCCCGCACCATGCTTATACAAATCAAGGCTCCGCAAATTCCCTCGATCCCAAAAACGGTCAATGTCGAGAGGCCTCGGTGCCTCCCAAGAGCAACACCCCACACACACCAAAAGCTCTGCATGCCTCTGCACATCGGCACCTAACGACGCCTATCGATAGGCATCGATATCCATCGGCAGCGATATTATCGATGCCGATGGATATCGATGCCTATCGATAGGTGTGGAATTGCACAGGCTTCGATGCCCCTCGATATCGAGAGCTATCGATGGCGACACTCCTTGCATGCCTAACAAGAATAGGAGCGGCCCCGGCCCAAACGCTAAAATGCCCCTCCAGATCCACACCTATCCATACGCATCCATAGTTACGCACGCCTCCCGACATCGAGGCCTCCCCCGGACTGCCCAGCTCTCAACATCGACACCTTTCCAAGCAGAGCAAGAGGGATCACTATCTCTGCATGCCGTTCCCGCACCATGCTTATACAAATCAAGGCTCCGCAAATGCCCTCGATCCCAAAAACGGTCAATGTCGAGAGGCCTCGGTGCCTCCCAAGAGCAACACCCCACACACACCAAAAGCTCTGCATGCCTCCGCACATCGGCACCTAACGACGCCTATCGATAGGCATCGATATCCAAATTTCTCGATATCGAGAGCTATCGATGGCGACACTCCTTGCATGCCTAACAAGAATAGGAGCAGCCCCGGCCCAAACGCTAAAATGCCCCTCCAGATCCACACCTATCCATACGCATCCATAGTTACGCACGCCTCCCGACATCGAGGCCTCCCCCGGACTGCCCAGCTCTCAACATCGACACCTTTCCAAGCAGAGCAAGAGGGATCGCTATCTCTGCATGCCGTTCCCACACCATGCTTATACAAAACAAGGCTCCGCAAATGCCCTCAATCCCAAAAACAGTCAATGTCGAGAGGCCTCGGTGCCTCCCAAGAGCAACACCCCACACACACCAAAAGCTCTGCATGCCTCTGCACATCGGCACCTAACGACGCCTATCGATAGGCATCGATATCCATCGGCAGCGATATTATCGATGCCGATGGATATCGATGCCTATCGATAGGTGTGGAATTGCACAGGCTTCAATGCCCCTCGATATCGAGAGCTATCGATGGCGACACTCCTTGCATGCCTAACAAGAATAGGAGCGGCCCCGGCCCAAACGCTAAAATGCCCCTCCAGATCCACACCTATCCATACACATCCATAGTTACGCACGCCTCCCGACATCGAGGCCTCCCCCGGACTGCCCAGCTCTCAACATCGACACCTTTCCAAGCAGAGCAAGAGGGATCACTATCTCTGCATGCCGCTCCCGCACCATGCTTATACAAATCAAGGCTCCGCAAATGCCCTCGATCCCAAAAACGGTCAATGTCGAGAGGCCTCGGTGCCTCCCAAGAGCAACACCCCACACACACCAAAAGCTCTGCATGCCTCTGCACATCGGCACCTAACGACGCCTATCGATAGGCATCGATATCCATCGGCAGCGATATTATCGATGCCGATGGATATCGATGCCTATCGATAGGTGTGGAATTGCACAGGCTTCGATGCCCCTCGATATCGAGAGCTATCGATGGCGACACTCCTTGCATGCCTAACAAGAATAGGAGCGGCCCCGGCCCAAACGCTAAAATGCCCCTCCAGATCCACACCTATCCATACGCATCCATAGTTACGCACGCCTCCCGACATCGAGGCCTCCCCCGGACTGCCCAGCTCTCAACATCGACACCTTTCCAAGCAGAGCAAGAGGGATCGCTATCTCTGCATGCCGTTCCCGCACCATGCTTATACAAATCAAGGCTCCGCAAATGCCCTCAATCCCAAAAACAGTCAATGTCGAGAGGCCTCGGTGCCTCCCAAGAGCAACACCCCACACACACCAAAAGCTCTGCATGCCTCTGCACATCGGCACCTAACGACGCCTATCGATAGGCATCGATATCCATCGGCAGCGATATTATCGATGCCGATGGATATCGATGCCTATCGATAGGTGTGGAATTGCACAGGCTTCAATGCCCCTCGATATCGAGAGCTATCGATGGCGACACTCCTTGCATGCCTAACAAGAATAGGAGCGGCCCCGGCCCAAACGCTAAAATGCCCCTCCAGATCCACACCTATCCATACACATCCATAGTTACGCACGCCTCCCGACATCGAGGCCTCCCCCGGACTGCCCAGCTCTCAACATCGACACCTTTCCAAGCAGAGCAAGAGGGATCACTATCTCTGCATGCCGCTCCCGCACCATGCTTATACAAATCAAGGCTCCGCAAATGCCCTCGATCCCAAAAACGGTCAATGTCGAGAGGCCTCGGTGCCTCCCAAGAGCAACACCCCACACACACCAAAAGCTCTGCATGCCTCTGCACATCGGCACCTAACGACGCCTATCGATAGGCATCGATATCCATCGGCAGCGATATTATCGATGCCGATGGATATCGATGCCTATCGATAGGTGTGGAATTGCACAGGCTTCGATGCCCCTCGATATCGAGAGCTATCGATGGCGACACTCCTTGCATGCCTAACAAGAATAGGAGCGGCCCCGGCCCAAACGCTAAAATGCCCCTCCAGATCCACACCTATCCATACGCATCCATAGTTACGCACGCCTCCCGACATCGAGGCCTCCCCCGGACTGCCCAGCTCTCAACATCGACACCTTTCCAAGCAGAGCAAGAGGGATCGCTATCTCTGCATGCCGTTCCCGCACCATGCTTATACAAATCAAGGCTCCCCAAAAGCCCTCGATCCCAAAACCGGTCAATGTCGAGAGGCCTCGGTGCCTCCCAAAAGCAACACCCCACACACACCAAAAGCTCTGCATGCCTCTGCACATCGGCACCTAATGACGCCTATCGATAGGCATCGATATCCAAATTTCTCGATATTGAGAGCTATCGATGGCGACACTCCTTGCATGCCTAACAAGAATAGGAGCGGCCCCGGCCCAAACGCTAAAATGCCCCTCCAGATCCACACCTATCCATACGCATCCATAGTTACGCACGCCTCCCGACATCGAGGCCTCCCCCGGACTGCCCAGCTCTCAACATCGACACCTTTCCAAGCAGAGCAAGAGGGATCGCTATCTATGCATGCCGTTCCCGCACCATGCTTATACAAATCAAGGCTCCCCAAATGCCCTCGATCCCAAAAACGGTCAATGTCGAGAGGCCTCGGTGCCTCCCAAGAGCAACACCCCACACACACCAAAAGCTCTGCATGCCTCTGCACATCGGCACCTAACGACGCCTATCGATAGGCATCGATATCCATCGGCAGCGATATTATCGATGCCGATGGATATCGATGCCTATCGATAGGTGTGGAATTGCACAGGCTTCGATGCCCCTCGATATCGAGAGCTATCGATGGCGACACTCCTTGCATGCCTAACAAGAATAGGAGCGGCCCCGGCCCAAACGCTAAAATGCCCCTCCAGATCCACACCTATCCATACGCATCCATAGTTACGCACGCCTCCCGACATCGAGGCCTCCCCCGGACTGCCCAGCTCTCAACATCGACACCTTTCCAAGCAGAGCAAGAGGGATCACTATCTCTGCATGCCGTTCCCGCACCATGCTTATACAAATCAAGGCTCCGCAAATGCCCTCGATCCCAAAAACGGTCAATGTCGAGAGGCCTCGGTGCCTCCCAAGAGCAACACCCCACACACACCAAAAGCTCTGCATGCCTCCGCACATCGGCACCTAACGACGCCTATCGATAGGCATCGATATCCAAATTTCTCGATATCGAGAGCTATCGATGGCGACACTCCTTGCATGCCTAACAAGAATAGGAGCAGCCCCGGCCCAAACGCTAAAATGCCCCTCCAGATCCACACCTATCCATACGCATCCATAGTTACGCACGCCTCCCGACATCGAGGCCTCCCCCGGACTGCCCAGCTCTCAACATCGACACCTTTCCAAGCAGAGCAAGAGGGATCGCTATCTCTGCATGCCGTTCCCACACCATGCTTATACAAAACAAGGCTCCGCAAATGCCCTCAATCCCAAAAACAGTCAATGTCGAGAGGCCTCGGTGCCTCCCAAGAGCAACACCCCACACACACCAAAAGCTCTGCATGCCTCTGCACATCGGCACCTAACGACGCCTATCGATAGGCATCGATATCCATCGGCAGCGATATTATCGATGCCGATGGATATCGATGCCTATCGATAGGTGTGGAATTGCACAGGCTTCAATGCCCCTCGATATCGAGAGCTATCGATGGCGACACTCCTTGCATGCCTAACAAGAATAGGAGCGGCCCCGGCCCAAACGCTAAAATGCCCCTCCAGATCCACACCTATCCATACACATCCATAGTTACGCACGCCTCCCGACATCGAGGCCTCCCCCGGACTGCCCAGCTCTCAACATCGACACCTTTCCAAGCAGAGCAAGAGGGATCACTATCTCTGCATGCCGCTCCCGCACCATGCTTATACAAATCAAGGCTCCGCAAATGCCCTCGATCCCAAAAACGGTCAATGTCGAGAGGCCTCGGTGCCTCCCAAGAGCAACACCCCACACACACCAAAAGCTCTGCATGCCTCTGCACATCGGCACCTAACGACGCCTATCGATAGGCATCGATATCCATCGGCAGCGATATTATCGATGCCGATGGATATCGATGCCTATCGATAGGTGTGGAATTGCACAGGCTTCGATGCCCCTCGATATCGAGAGCTATCGATGGCGACACTCCTTGCATGCCTAACAAGAATAGGAGCGGCCCCGGCCCAAACGCTAAAATGCCCCTCCAGATCCACACCTATCCATACGCATCCATAGTTACGCACGCCTCCCGACATCGAGGCCTCCCCCGGACTGCCCAGCTCTCAACATCGACACCTTTCCAAGCAGAGCAAGAGGGATCGCTATCTCTGCATGCCGTTCCCGCACCATGCTTATACAAATCAAGGCTCCCCAAACGCCCTCGATCCCAAAAACGGTCAATGTCGAGAGGCCTCGGTGCCTCCCAAAAGCAACACCCCACACACACCAAAAGCTCTGCAAGCCTCCGCACATCGGCACCTAACGACGCCTATCGATAGGCATCGATATCCAAATTTCTCGATATCGAGAGCTATCGATGGCGACACTCCTTGCATGCCTAACAAGAATAGGAGCAGCCCCGGCCCAAACGCTAAAATGCCCCTCCAGATCCACACCTATCCATACGCATCCATAGTTACGCACGCCTCCCGACATCGAGGCCTCCCCCGGACTGCCCAGCTCTCAACATCGACACCTTTCCAAGCAGAGCAAGAGGGATCGCTATCTCTGCTTGCTGTTCCCGCACCATGCTTATACAAATCAAGGCTCCGCAAATTCCCTCGATCCCAAAAACGGTCAATGTCGAGAGGCCTCGGTGCCTCCCAAGAGCAACACCCCACACACACCAAAAGCTCTGCATGCCTCTGCACATCGGCACCTAACGACGCCTATCGATAGGCATCGATATCCATCGGCAGCGATATTATCGATGCCGATGGATATCGATGCCTATCGATAGGTGTGGAATTGCACAGGCTTCGATGCCCCTCGATATCGAGAGCTATCGATGGTGACACTCCTTGCATGCCTAACAAGAATAGGAGCGGACCCGGCCCAAACGCTAAAATGCCTCTCCAGATCCACACCTATCCATACGCATCCATAGTTACGCACGCCTCCCGACATCGAGGCCTCCCCCGGACTGCCCAGCTCTCAACATCGACACCTTTCCAAGCAGAGCAAGAGGGATCGCTATCTCTGCATGCCGTTCCCACACCATGCTTATACAAATCAAGGCTCCCCAAATGCCCTCGATCCCAAAAACGGTCAATGTCGAGAGGCCTCGGTGCCTCCCAAGAGCAACACCCCCCACACACCAAAAGCTCTGCATGCCTCTGCACATCGGCACCTAACGACGCCTATCGATAGGCATCGATATCCATCGGCATCGATAATATCGCTGCCGATGGATATCGATGCCTATCGATAGGTGTGGAATTGCACAGGCTTCGATGCCCCTCGATATCGAGAGCTATCGATGGCGACACTCCTTGCATGCCTAACAAGAATAGGAGCGGACCCGGCCCAAACGCTAAAATGCCCCTCCAGATCCACACCTATCCATACGCATCCATAGTTACGCACGCCTCCCGACATCGAGGCCTCCCCCGGACTGCCCAGCTCTCAACATCGACACCTTTCCAAGCAGAGCAAGAGGGATCGCTATCTATGCATGCCGTTCCCGCACCATGCTTATACAAATCAAGGCTCCGCAAATGCCCTCGATCCCAAAAACGGTCAATGTCGAGAGGCCTCGGTGCCTCCCAAGAGCAACTCCCCACACACACCAAAAGCTCTGCATGCTTCTGCACATCGGCACCTAAGGACGCCTATCGATAGGCATCGATATCCAAATTTCTCAATATCGAGAGCTATCGATGGCGACACTCCTTGCATGCCTAACAAGAATAGGAGCGGCCCCGGCCCAAACGCTAAAATGCCCCTCCAGATCCACACCTATCCATACGCATCCATAGTTACGCACGCCTCCCGACATCGAGGCCTCCCCCGGACTGCCCAGCTCTCAACATCGACACCTTTCCAGGCAGAGCAAGAGGGATCGCTATCTATGCATGCCGTTTCCGCACCATGCTTATACAAATCAAGGCTTCGCAAATGCCCTCGATCCCAAAAACGGTCAATGTCGAGAGGCCTCGGTGCCTCCCAAGAGCAACACCCCACACACACCAAAAGCTCTGCATGCCTCTGCACATCGGCACCTAACGACGCCTATCGATAGGCATCGATATCCATCGGCAGCGATATTATCGATGCCGATGGATATCGATGCCTATCGATAGGTGTGGAATTGCACAGGCTTCGATGCCCCTCGATATCGAGAGCTATCGATGGCGACACTCCTTGCATGCCTAACAAGAATAGGAGCGGCCCCGGCCCAAACGCTAAAATGCCCCTCCAGATCCACACCTATCCATACGCATCCATAGTTACGCACGCCTCCCGACATCGAGGCCTCCCCCGGACTGCCCAGCTCTCAACATCGACAGCGTCACACGCAGAGCGAGAAGACTCGCTATCTCTGTGTGTCGTTCCCGCGCGATGCTGGTGGAAATCAAGGCTCCGCAAATGCCCTCGATCCCAAAAACGGTCAATGTCGAGAGGCCTCGGTGCCTCCCAAGAGCAACACCCCACACACACCAAAAGCTCTGCATGCCTCTGCACATCGGCACCTAACGACGCCTATCGATAGGCATCGATATCCATCGGCAGCGATATTATCGATGCCGATGGATATCGATGCCTATCGATAGGTGTGGAATTGCACAGGCTTCGATGCCCCTCGATATCGAGAGCTATCGATGGCGACACTCCTTGCATGCCTAACAAGAATAGGAGCGGCCCCGGCCCAAACGCTAAAATGCCCCTCCAGATCCACACCTATCCATACGCATCCATAGTTACGCACGCCTCCCGACATCGAGGCCTCCCCCGGACTGCCCAGCTCTCAACATCGACACCTTTCCAAACAGAGCAAGAGGGATCGCTATCTATGCATGCCGTTCCCGCACCATGCTTATACAAATCAAGGCTCCGCAAATGCCCTCGATCCCAAAAACGGTCAATGTCGAGAGGCCTCGGTGCCTCCCAAGAGCAACACCCCACACACCAAAAGCTCTGCATGCCTCTGCACATCGGCACCTAACGACGCCTATCGATAGGCATCGATATCCATCGGCAGCGATATTATCGATGCCGATGGATATCGATGCCTATCGATAGGTGTGGAATTGCACAGGCTTCGATGCCCCTCGATATCGAGAGCTATCGATGGCGACACTCCTTGCATGCCTAACAAGAATAGGAGCGGCCCCGGCCCAAACGCTAAAATGCCCCTCCAGATCCACACCTATCCATACGCATCCATAGTTACGCACGCCTCCCGACATCGAGGCCTCCCCCGGACTGCCCAGCTCTCAACATCGACACCTTTCCAAGCAGAGCAAGAGGGATCGCTATCTCTGCATGCCGTTCCCGCACCATGCTTATACAAATCAAGGCTCCGCAAATTCCCTCGACCCCAAAAACGGTCAATGTCGAGAGGCCTTGGTGCCTCCCAAGAGCAACACCCCACACACACCAAAAGCTCTGCATGCCTCTGCACATCGGCACCTAACGACGCCTATCGATAGGCATCGATATCCAAATTTCTCAATATCGAGAGCTATCGATGGCGACACTCCTTGCATGCCTAACAAGAATAGGAGCGGCCCCGGCCCAAACACTAAAATGCCCCTCCAGATCCACACCTATCCATACGCATCCATAGTTACGCACGCCTCCCGACATCGAGGCCTCCCCCGGACTGCCCAGCTCTCAACATCGACACCTTTCCAGGCAGAGCAAGAGGGATCGCTATCTATGCATGCCGTTCCCACACCATGCTTATACAAAACAAGGCTTCGCAAATGCCCTCGATCCCAAAAACGGTCAATGTCGAGAGGCCTCGGTGCCTCCCAAGAGCAACACCCCACACACACCAAAAGCTCTGCATGCCTCTGCACATCGGCACCTAACGACGCCTATCGATAGGCATCGATATCCATCGGCAGCGATATTATCGATGCCGATGGATATCGATGCCTATCGATAGGTGTGGAATTGCACAGGCTTCAATGCCCCTCGATATCGAGAGCTATCGATGGCGACACTCCTTGCATGCCTAACAAGAATAGGAGCGGCCCCGGCCCAAACGCTAAAATGCCCCTCCAGATCCACACCTATCCATACACATCCATAGTTACGCACGCCTCCCGACATCGAGGCCTCCCCCGGACTGCCCAGCTCTCAACATCGACACCTTTCCAAGCAGAGCAAGAGGGATCACTATCTCTGCATGCCGCTCCCGCACCATGCTTATACAAATCAAGGCTCCGCAAATGCCCTCGATCCCAAAAACGGTCAATGTCGAGAGGCCTCGGTGCCTCCCAAGAGCAACACCCCACACACACCAAAAGCTCTGCATGCCTCTGCACATCGGCACCTAACGACGCCTATCGATAGGCATCGATATCCATCGGCAGCGATATTATCGATGCCGATGGATATCGATGCCTATCGATAGGTGTGGAATTGCACAGGCTTCGATGCCCCTCGATATCGAGAGCTATCGATGGCGACACTCCTTGCATGCCTAACAAGAATAGGAGCGGCCCCGGCCCAAACGCTAAAATGCCCCTCCAGATCCACACCTATCCATACGCATCCATAGTTACGCACGCCTCCCGACATCGAGGCCTCCCCCGGACTGCCCAGCTCTCAACATCGACACCTTTCCAAGCAGAGCAAGAGGGATCGCTATCTCTGCATGCCGTTCCCGCACCATGCTTATACAAATCAAGGCTCCCCAAACGCCCTCGATCCCAAAAACGGTCAATGTCGAGAGGCCTCGGTGCCTCCCAAAAGCAACACCCCACACACACCAAAAGCTCTGCAAGCCTCCGCACATCGGCACCTAACGACGCCTATCGATAGGCATCGATATCCAAATTTCTCGATATCGAGAGCTATCGATGGCGACACTCCTTGCATGCCTAACAAGAATAGGAGCAGCCCCGGCCCAAACGCTAAAATGCCCCTCCAGATCCACACCTATCCATACGCATCCATAGTTACGCACGCCTCCCGACATCGAGGCCTCCCCCGGACTGCCCAGCTCTCAACATCGACACCTTTCCAAGCAGAGCAAGAGGGATCGCTATCTCTGCTTGCTGTTCCCGCACCATGCTTATACAAATCAAGGCTCCGCAAATTCCCTCGATCCCAAAAACGGTCAATGTCGAGAGGCCTCGGTGCCTCCCAAGAGCAACACCCCACACACACCAAAAGCTCTGCATGCCTCTGCACATCGGCACCTAACGACGCCTATCGATAGGCATCGATATCCATCGGCAGCGATATTATCGATGCCGATGGATATCGATGCCTATCGATAGGTGTGGAATTGCACAGGCTTCGATGCCCCTCGATATCGAGAGCTATCGATGGTGACACTCCTTGCATGCCTAACAAGAATAGGAGCGGACCCGGCCCAAACGCTAAAATGCCTCTCCAGATCCACACCTATCCATACGCATCCATAGTTACGCACGCCTCCCGACATCGAGGCCTCCCCCGGACTGCCCAGCTCTCAACATCGACACCTTTCCAAGCAGAGCAAGAGGGATCGCTATCTCTGCATGCCGTTCCCACACCATGCTTATACAAATCAAGGCTCCCCAAATGCCCTCGATCCCAAAAACGGTCAATGTCGAGAGGCCTCGGTGCCTCCCAAGAGCAACACCCCCCACACACCAAAAGCTCTGCATGCCTCTGCACATCGGCACCTAACGACGCCTATCGATAGGCATCGATATCCATCGGCATCGATAATATCGCTGCCGATGGATATCGATGCCTATCGATAGGTGTGGAATTGCACAGGCTTCGATGCCCCTCGATATCGAGAGCTATCGATGGCGACACTCCTTGCATGCCTAACAAGAATAGGAGCGGACCCGGCCCAAACGCTAAAATGCCCCTCCAGATCCACACCTATCCATACGCATCCATAGTTACGCACGCCTCCCGACATCGAGGCCTCCCCCGGACTGCCCAGCTCTCAACATCGACACCTTTCCAAGCAGAGCAAGAGGGATCGCTATCTATGCATGCCGTTCCCGCACCATGCTTATACAAATCAAGGCTCCGCAAATGCCCTCGATCCCAAAAACGGTCAATGTCGAGAGGCCTCGGTGCCTCCCAAGAGCAACTCCCCACACACACCAAAAGCTCTGCATGCTTCTGCACATCGGCACCTAAGGACGCCTATCGATAGGCATCGATATCCAAATTTCTCAATATCGAGAGCTATCGATGGCGACACTCCTTGCATGCCTAACAAGAATAGGAGCGGCCCCGGCCCAAACGCTAAAATGCCCCTCCAGATCCACACCTATCCATACGCATCCATAGTTACGCACGCCTCCCGACATCGAGGCCTCCCCCGGACTGCCCAGCTCTCAACATCGACACCTTTCCAGGCAGAGCAAGAGGGATCGCTATCTATGCATGCCGTTTCCGCACCATGCTTATACAAATCAAGGCTTCGCAAATGCCCTCGATCCCAAAAACGGTCAATGTCGAGAGGCCTCGGTGCCTCCCAAGAGCAACACCCCACACACACCAAAAGCTCTGCATGCCTCTGCACATCGGCACCTAACGACGCCTATCGATAGGCATCGATATCCATCGGCAGCGATATTATCGATGCCGATGGATATCGATGCCTATCGATAGGTGTGGAATTGCACAGGCTTCGATGCCCCTCGATATCGAGAGCTATCGATGGCGACACTCCTTGCATGCCTAACAAGAATAGGAGCGGCCCCGGCCCAAACGCTAAAATGCCCCTCCAGATCCACACCTATCCATACGCATCCATAGTTACGCACGCCTCCCGACATCGAGGCCTCCCCCGGACTGCCCAGCTCTCAACATCGACAGCGTCACACGCAGAGCGAGAAGACTCGCTATCTCTGTGTGTCGTTCCCGCGCGATGCTGGTGGAAATCAAGGCTCCGCAAATGCCCTCGATCCCAAAAACGGTCAATGTCGAGAGGCCTCGGTGCCTCCCAAGAGCAACACCCCACACACACCAAAAGCTCTGCATGCCTCTGCACATCGGCACCTAACGACGCCTATCGATAGGCATCGATATCCATCGGCAGCGATATTATCGATGCCGATGGATATCGATGCCTATCGATAGGTGTGGAATTGCACAGGCTTCGATGCCCCTCGATATCGAGAGCTATCGATGGCGACACTCCTTGCATGCCTAACAAGAATAGGAGCGGCCCCGGCCCAAACGCTAAAATGCCCCTCCAGATCCACACCTATCCATACGCATCCATAGTTACGCACGCCTCCCGACATCGAGGCCTCCCCCGGACTGCCCAGCTCTCAACATCGACACCTTTCCAAACAGAGCAAGAGGGATCGCTATCTATGCATGCCGTTCCCGCACCATGCTTATACAAATCAAGGCTCCGCAAATGCCCTCGATCCCAAAAACGGTCAATGTCGAGAGGCCTCGGTGCCTCCCAAGAGCAACACCCCACACACCAAAAGCTCTGCATGCCTCTGCACATCGGCACCTAACGACGCCTATCGATAGGCATCGATATCCATCGGCAGCGATATTATCGATGCCGATGGATATCGATGCCTATCGATAGGTGTGGAATTGCACAGGCTTCGATGCCCCTCGATATCGAGAGCTATCGATGGCGACACTCCTTGCATGCCTAACAAGAATAGGAGCGGCCCCGGCCCAAACGCTAAAATGCCCCTCCAGATCCACACCTATCCATACGCATCCATAGTTACGCACGCCTCCCGACATCGAGGCCTCCCCCGGACTGCCCAGCTCTCAACATCGACACCTTTCCAAGCAGAGCAAGAGGGATCGCTATCTCTGCATGCCGTTCCCGCACCATGCTTATACAAATCAAGGCTCCGCAAATTCCCTCGACCCCAAAAACGGTCAATGTCGAGAGGCCTTGGTGCCTCCCAAGAGCAACACCCCACACACACCAAAAGCTCTGCATGCCTCTGCACATCGGCACCTAACGACGCCTATCGATAGGCATCGATATCCAAATTTCTCAATATCGAGAGCTATCGATGGCGACACTCCTTGCATGCCTAACAAGAATAGGAGCGGCCCCGGCCCAAACACTAAAATGCCCCTCCAGATCCACACCTATCCATACGCATCCATAGTTACGCACGCCTCCCGACATCGAGGCCTCCCCCGGACTGCCCAGCTCTCAACATCGACACCTTTCCAGGCAGAGCAAGAGGGATCGCTATCTATGCATGCCGTTCCCACACCATGCTTATACAAAACAAGGCTTCGCAAATGCCCTCGATCCCAAAAACGGTCAATGTCGAGAGGCCTCGGTGCCTCCCAAGAGCAACACCCCACACACACCAAAAGCTCTGCATGCCTCTGCACATCGGCACCTAACGACGCCTATCGATAGGCATCGATATCCATCGGCAGCGATATTATCGATGCCGATGGATATCGATGCCTATCGATAGGTGTGGAATTGCACAGGCTTCGATGCCCCTCGATATCGAGAGCTATCGATGGCGACACTCCTTGCATGCCTAACAAGAATAGGAGCGGCCCCGGCCCAAACGCTAAAATGCCCCTCCAGATCCACACCTATCCATACGCATCCATAGTTACGCACGCCTCCCGACATCGAGGCCTCCCCCGGACTGCCCAGCTCTCAACATCGACAGCGTCACACGCAGAGCGAGAAGACTCGCTATCTCTGTGTGTCGTTCCCGCGCAATGCTGGTGGAAATCAAGGCTCCGCAAATGCCCTCGATCCCAAAAACGGTCAATGTCGAGAGGCCTCGGTGCCTCCCAAGAGCAACACCCCACACACACCAAAAGCTCTGCATGCCTCTGCACATCGGCACCTAACGACGCCTATCGATAGGCATCGATATCCATCGGCAGCGATATTATCGATGCCGATGGATATCGATGCCTATCGATAGGTGTGGAATTGCACAGGCTTCGATGCCCCTCGATATCGAGAGCTATCGATGGCGACACTCCTTGCATGCCTAACAAGAATAGGAGCGGCCCCGGCCCAAACGCTAAAATGCCCCTCCAGATCCACACCTATCCATACGCATCCATAGTTACGCACGCCTCCCGACATCGAGGCCTCCCCCGGACTGCCCAGCTCTCAACATCGACACCTTTCCAAGCAGAGCAAGAGGGATCGCTATCTATGCATGCCGTTCCCGCACCATGCTTATACAAATCAAGGCTCCCCAAATGCCCTCGATCCCAAAAACGGTCAATGTCGAGAGGCCTCGGTGCCTCCCAAGAGCAACACCCCACACACACCAAAAGCTCTGCATGCCTCTGCACATCGGCACCTAACGACGCCTATCGATAGGCATCGATATCCATCGGCAGCGATATTATCGATGCCGATGGATATCGATGCCTATCGATAGGTGTGGAATTGCACAGGCTTCGATGCCCCTCGATATCGAGAGCTATCGATGGCGACACTCCTTGCATGCCTAACAAGAATAGGAGCGGCCCCGGCCCAAACGCTAAAATGCCCCTCCAGATCCACACCTATCCATACGCATCCATAGTTACGCACGCCTCCCGACATCGAGGCCTCCCCCGGACTGCCCAGCTCTCAACATCGACAGCGTCACACGCAGAGCGAGAAGACTCGCTATCTCTGTGTGTCGTTCCTGCGCGATGCTGGTGGAAATCAAGGCTCCCCAAATTCCCTCGATCCCAAAAACGGTCAATGTCGAGAGGCCTCGGTGCCTCCCAAGAGCAACACCCCACACACACCAAAAGCTCTGCATGCCTCCGCACATCGGCACCTAACGACGCCTATCGATAGGCATCGATATCCAAATTTCTCGATATCGAGAGCTATCGATGGCGACACTCCTTGCATGCCTAACAAGAATAGGAGCAGCCCCGGCCCAAACGCTAAAATGCCCCTCCAGATCCACACCTATCCATACGCATCCATAGTTACGCACGCCTCCCAACATCGAGGCCTCCCCCGGACTGCCCAGCTCTCAACATCGACACCTTTCCAAGCAGAGCAAGAGGGCTCGCTACCTCTGTGTGTCGTTCCTGCGCGATGCTGGTGGAAATCAAGGCTCCGCAAATGCCCTCGATCCCAAAAACGGTCAATGTCGAGAGGCCTCGGTGCCTCCCAAGAGCAACACCCCACACACACCAAAAGCTCTGCATGCCTCTGCACATCGGCACCTAACGACGCCTATCGATAGGCATCGATATCCATCGGCAGCGATATTATCGATGCCGATGGATATCGATGCCTATCGATAGGTGTGGAATTGCACAGGCTTCGATGCCCCTCGATATCGAGAGCTATCGATGGCGACACCCCTTGCATGCCTAACAAGAATAGGAGCGGCCCCGGCCCAAAAGCTAAAATGCCCCTCCAAATCCACACCTATCCATACGCATCCATAGCTACGCACGCCTCCCGACATCGAGGCCTCCCCCGGACTGCCCAGCTCTCAACATCGACACCTTTCCAAGCAGAGCGAGAGGGCTCGCTATCTCTGCATGCCGTTCCCGCACCATGCTTATACAAATCAAGGCTCCGCAAATTCCCTCGATCCCAAAAACGGTCAATGTCGAGAGGCCTCGGTGCCTCCCAAGAGCAACACCCCACACACACCAAAAGCTCTGCATGCCTCTGCACATCGGCACCTAACGACGCCTATCGATAGGCATCGATATCCATCGGCAGCGATATTATCGATGCCGATGGATATCGATGCCTATCGATAGGTGTGGAATTGCACAGCCTTCGATGCCCCTCGATATCGAGAGCTATCGATGGCGACACTCCGTGCATGCCTAACAAGAATAGGAGCGGCCCCGGCCCAAAAGCTAAAATGCACGTCCAGATCCATACCTATCCATACGCATCCATAGTTACGCACGCCTCCCGACATCGAGGCCTCCCCCGGACTGCCCAGCTCTCAACATCGACAGCGTCACACGCAGAGCGAGAGGGCTCGCTATCTCTGCATGCCGTTCCCGCACCATGCTTATACAAATCAAGGCTCCGCAAATTCCCTCGATCCCAAAAACGGTCAATGTCGAGAGGCCTTGGTGCCTCCCAAGAGCAACACCCCACACACACCAAAAGCTCTGCATGCCTCTGCACATCGGCACCTAACGACGCCTATCAATAGGCATCGATATCCAAATTTCTCGATATTGAGAGCTATCGATGGCGACACTCCTTGCATGCCTAACAAGAATAGGAGCGGCCCCGGCCCAAACGCTAAAATGCCCCTCCAGATCCACACCTATCCATACGCATCCATAGTTACGCACGCCTCCCGACATCGAGGCCTCCCCCGGACTGCCCAGCTCTCAACATCGACACCTTTCCAAGCAGAGCAAGAGGGATCGCTATCTATGCATGCCGTTCCCGCACCATGCTTATACAAATCAAGGCTCCCCAAATGCCCTCGATCCCAAAAACGGTCAATGTCGAGAGGCCTCGGTGCCTCCCAAGAGCAACACCCCACACACACCAAAAGCTCTGCATGCCTCTGCACATCGGCACCTAACGACGCCTATCGATAGGCATCGATATCCATCGGCAGCGATATTATCGATGCCGATGGATATCGATGCCTATCGATAGGTGTGGAATTGCACAGGCTTCGATGCCCCTCGATATCGAGAGCTATCGATGGCGACACTCCTTGCATGCCTAACAAGAATAGGAGCGGCCCCGGCCCAAACGCTAAAATGCCCCTCCAGATCCACACCTATCCATACGCATCCATAGTTACGCACGCCTCCCGACATCGAGGCCTCCCCCGGACTGCCCAGCTCTCAACATCGACAGCGTCACACGCAGAGCGAGAAGACTCGCTATCTCTGTGTGTCGTTCCTGCGCGATGCTGGTGGAAATCAAGGCTCCCCAAATTCCCTCGATCCCAAAAACGGTCAATGTCGAGAGGCCTCGGTGCCTCCCAAGAGCAACACCCCACACACACCAAAAGCTCTGCATGCCTCTGCACATCGGCACCTAATGACGCCTATCGATAGGCATCGATATCCAAATTTCTCGATATTGAGAGCTATCGATGGCGACACTCCTTGCATGCCTAACAAGAATAGGAGCGGCCCCGGCCCAAACGCTAAAATGCCCCTCCAGATCCACACCTATCCATACGCATCCATAGTTACGCACGCCTCCCAACATCGAGGCCTCCCCCGGACTGCCCAGCTCTCAACATCGACACCTTTCCAAGCAGAGCAAGAGGGCTCGCTACCTCTGTGTGTCGTTCCTGCGCGATGCTGGTGGAAATCAAGGCTCCGCAAATGCCCTCGATCCCAAAAACGGTCAATGTCGAGAGGCCTCGGTGCCTCCCAAGAGCAACACCCCACACACACCAAAAGCTCTGCATGCCTCTGCACATCGGCACCTAACGACGCCTATCGATAGGCATCGATATCCATCGGCAGCGATATTATCGATGCCGATGGATATCGATGCCTATCGATAGGTGTGGAATTGCACAGGCTTCGATGCCCCTCGATATCGAGAGCTATCGATGGCGACACCCCTTGCATGCCTAACAAGAATAGGAGCGGCCCCGGCCCAAAAGCTAAAATGCCCCTCCAAATCCACACCTATCCATACGCATCCATAGCTACGCACGCCTCCCGACATCGAGGCCTCCCCCGGACTGCCCAGCTCTCAACATCGACACCTTTCCAAGCAGAGCGAGAGGGCTCGCTATCTCTGCATGCCGTTCCCGCACCATGCTTATACAAATCAAGGCTCCGCAAATTCCCTCGATCCCAAAAACGGTCAATGTCGAGAGGCCTCGGTGCCTCCCAAGAGCAACACCCCACACACACCAAAAGCTCTGCATGCCTCTGCACATCGGCACCTAACGACGCCTATCGATAGGCATCGATATCCATCGGCAGCGATATTATCGATGCCGATGGATATCGATGCCTATCGATAGGTGTGGAATTGCACAGCCTTCGATGCCCCTCGATATCGAGAGCTATCGATGGCGACACTCCGTGCATGCCTAACAAGAATAGGAGCGGCCCCGGCCCAAAAGCTAAAATGCACGTCCAGATCCATACCTATCCATACGCATCCATAGTTACGCACGCCTCCCGACATCGAGGCCTCCCCCGGACTGCCCAGCTCTCAACATCGACAGCGTCACACGCAGAGCGAGAGGGCTCGCTATCTCTGCATGCCGTTCCCGCACCATGCTTATACAAATCAAGGCTCCGCAAATTCCCTCGATCCCAAAAACGGTCAATGTCGAGAGGCCTTGGTGCCTCCCAAGAGCAACACCCCACACACACCAAAAGCTCTGCATGCCTCTGCACATCGGCACCTAACGACGCCTATCAATAGGCATCGATATCCAAATTTCTCGATATTGAGAGCTATCGATGGCGACACTCCTTGCATGCCTAACAAGAATAGGAGCGGCCCCGGCCCAAACGCTAAAATGCACGTCCAGATCCATACCTATCCATACGCATCCATAGTTACGCACGCCTCCCGACATCGAGGCCTCCCCCGGACTGCCCAGCTCTCAACATCGACACCTTTCCAGGCAGAGCAAGAGGGATCGCTATCTATGCATGCCGCTCCCACACCATGCTTATACAAAACAAGGCTTCGCAAATGCCCTCGATCCCAAAAACGGTCAATGTCGAGAGGCCTCGGTGCCTCCCAAGAGCAACACCCCACACACACCAAAAGCTCTGCATGCCTCTGCACATCGGCACCTAACGACGCCTATCGATAGGCATCGATATCCATCGGCAGCGATATTATCGATGCCGATGGATATCGATGCCTATCGATAGGTGTGGAATTGCACAGGCTTCGATGCCCCTCGATATCGAGAGCTATCGATGGCGACACTCCTTGCATGCCTAACAAGAATAGGAGCGGCCCCGGCCCAAACGCTAAAATGCCCCTCCAGATCCACACCTATCCATACGCATCCATAGTTACGCACGCCTCCCGACATCGAGGCCTCCCCCGGACTGCCCAGCTCTCAACATCGACAGCGTCACACGCAGAGCGAGAAGACTCGCTATCTCTGTGTGTCGTTCCCGCGCAATGCTGGTGGAAATCAAGGCTCCGCAAATGCCCTCGATCCCAAAAACGGTCAATGTCGAGAGGCCTCGGTGCCTCCCAAGAGCAACACCCCACACACACCAAAAGCTCTGCATGCCTCTGCACATCGGCACCTAACGACGCCTATCGATAGGCATCGATATCCATCGGCAGCGATATTATCGATGCCGATGGATATCGATGCCTATCGATAGGTGTGGAATTGCACAGGCTTCGATGCCCCTCGATATCGAGAGCTATCGATGGCGACACTCCTTGCATGCCTAACAAGAATAGGAGCGGCCCCGGCCCAAACGCTAAAATGCCCCTCCAGATCCACACCTATCCATACGCATCCATAGTTACGCACGCCTCCCGACATCGAGGCCTCCCCCGGACTGCCCAGCTCTCAACATCGACACCTTTCCAAGCAGAGCAAGAGGGATCGCTATCTATGCATGCCGTTCCCGCACCATGCTTATACAAATCAAGGCTCCCCAAATGCCCTCGATCCCAAAAACGGTCAATGTCGAGAGGCCTCGGTGCCTCCCAAGAGCAACACCCCACACACACCAAAAGCTCTGCATGCCTCTGCACATCGGCACCTAACGACGCCTATCGATAGGCATCGATATCCATCGGCAGCGATATTATCGATGCCGATGGATATCGATGCCTATCGATAGGTGTGGAATTGCACAGGCTTCGATGCCCCTCGATATCGAGAGCTATCGATGGCGACACTCCTTGCATGCCTAACAAGAATAGGAGCGGCCCCGGCCCAAACGCTAAAATGCCCCTCCAGATCCACACCTATCCATACGCATCCATAGTTACGCACGCCTCCCGACATCGAGGCCTCCCCCGGACTGCCCAGCTCTCAACATCGACAGCGTCACACGCAGAGCGAGAAGACTCGCTATCTCTGTGTGTCGTTCCTGCGCGATACTGGTGGAAATCAAGGCTCCGCAAATGCCCTCGATCCCAAAAACGGTCAATGTCGAGAGGCCTCGGTGCCTCCCAAGAGCAACACCCCCCACACACAAAAAGCTCTGCATGCCTCTGCACATCGGCACCTAACGACGCCTATCGATAGGCATCGATATCCATCGGCAGCGATATTATCGATGCCGATGGATATCGATGCCTATCGATAGGTGTGGAATTGCACAGGCTTCGATGCCCCTCGATATCGAGAGCTATCGATGGCGACACTCCTTGCATGCCTAACAAGAATAGGAGCGGCCCCGGCCCAAACGCTAAAATGCCCCTCCAGATCCACACCTATCCATACGCATCCATAGTTACGCACGCCTCCCGACATCGAGGCCTCCCCCGGACTGCCCAGCTCTCAACATCGACACCTTTCCAAGCAGAGCAAGAGGGATCGCTATCTATGCATGCCGCTCCCGCACCATGCTTATACAAATCAAGGCTCCGCAAATGCCCTCGATCCCAAAAACGGTCAATGTCGAGAGGCCTTGGTGCCTCCCAAGAGCAACACCCCACACACACCAAAAGCTCTGCATGCCTCTGCACATCGGCACCTAACGACGCCTATCGATAGGCATCGATATCCATCGGCAGCGATATTATCGATGCCGATGGATATCGATGCCTATCGATAGGTGTGGAATTGCACAGGCTTCGATGCCCCTCGATATCGAGAGCTATCGATGGCGACACTCCTTGCATGCCTAACAAGAATAGGAGCGGCCCCGGCCCAAAAGCTAAAATGCACGTCCAGATCCATACCTATCCATACGCATCCATAGTTACGCACGCCTCCCAACATCGAGGCCTCCCCCGGACTGCCCAGCTCTCAACATCGACAGCGTCACACGCAGAGCGAGAGGGCTCGCTATCTCTGCGTGTTGTTCCCGCACCATGCTTATACAAATCAAGGCTCCGCAAATGCCCTCGATCCCAAAAACGGTCAATGTCGAGAGGCCTCGGTGCCTCCCAAGAGCAACACCCCACACACACCAAAAGCTCTGCATGCCTCTGCACATCGGCACCTAACGACGCCTATCGATAGGCATCGATATCCATCGGCAGCGATATTATCGATGCCGATGGATATCGATGCCTATCGATAGGTGTGGAATTGCACAGGCTTCGATGCCCCTCGATATCGAGAGCTATCGATGGCGACACTCCTTGCATGCCTAACAAGAATAGGAGCGGCCCCGGCCCAAAAGCTAAAATGCCCCTCCAGATCCATACCTATCCATACGCATCCATAGTTACGCACGCCTCCCGACATCGAGGCCTCCCCCGGACTGCCCAGCTCTCAACATCGACAGCGTCACACGCAGAGCGAGAGGACTCGCTATCTCTGTGTGTCGTTCCCGCGCGATGCTGGTGGAAATCAAGGCTCCCCAAATTCCCTCGATCCCAAAAACGGTCAATGTCGAGAGGCCTCGGTGCCTCCCAAGAGCAACACCCCACACACACCAAAAGCTCTGCATGCCTCTGCACATCGGCACCTAATGACGCCTATCGATAGGCATCGATATCCAAATTTCTCGATATCGAGAGCTATAGATGGCGACACTCCTTGCATGCCTAACAAGAATAGGAGCGGCCCCGGCCTAAAAGCTAAAATGCCCCTCCAGATCCATACCTATCCATACGCATCCATAGTTACGCACGCCTCCCGACATCGAGGCCTCCCCCGGACTGCCCAGCTCTCAACATCGACACCTTTCCAAGCAGAGCAAGAGGGATCGCTATCTCTGCATGCCGTTCCCGCACCATGCTTATACAAATCAAGGCTCCCCAAATGCCCTCGATCCCAAAAACGGTCAATGTCGAGAGGCCTCGGTGCCTCCCAAGAGCAACACCCCACACACACCAAAAGCTCTGCATGCCTCTGCACATCGGCACCTAACGACGCCTATCGATAGGCATCGATATCCATCGGCAGCGATATTATCAATGCCGATGGATATCGATGCCTGTCGATAGGTGTGGAATTGCACAGGCTTCGATGCCCCTCGATATCGAGAGCTATCGATGGCGACACTCCTTGCATGCCTAACAAGAATAGGAGCGGACCCGGCCCAAAAGCTAAAATGCCCCTCCAGATCCATACCTATCCATACGCATCCATAGTTACGCATGCCTCCCGACATCGAGGCCTCCCCCGGACTGCCCAGCTCTCAACATCGACAGCGTCACACGCAGAGCGAGAGGACTCGCTATCTCTGTGTGTCATTCCTGCGCGATGCTGGTGGAAATCAAGGCTCCCCAAATGCCCTCGATCCCAAAAACGGTCAATGTCGAGAGGCCTCGGTGCCTCCCAAGAGCAACACCCCACACACACCAAAAGCTCTGCATGCCTCTGCACATCGGCACCTAACGACGCCTATCGATAGGCATCGATATCCATCGGCAGCGATATTATCGATGCCGATGGATATCGATGCCTATCGATAGGTGTGGAATTGCACAGGCTTCGATGCCCCTCGATATCGAGAGCTATCGATGGCGACACTCCTTGCATGCCTAACAAGAATAGGAGCAGCCCCGGCCCAAACGCTAAAATGCCCCTCCAGATCCACACCTATCCATACGCATCCATAGTTACGCACGCCTCCCGACATCGAGGCCTCCCCCGGACTGCCCAGCTCTCAACATCGACACCTTTCCAAGCAGAGCAAGAGGGATCGCTATCTCTGCTTGTTGTTCCCGCACCATGCTTATACAAATCAAGGCTCCGCAAATGCCCTCGATCCCAAAAACGGTCAATGTCGAGAGGCCTCGGTGCCTCCCAAGAGCAACACCCCACACACACCAAAAGCTCTGCATGCCTCTGCACATCGGCACCTAACGACGCCTATCGATAGGCATCGATATCCATCGGCAGCGATATTATCGATGCCGATGGATATCGATGCCTATCGATAGGTGTGGAATTGCACAGGCTTCGATGCCCCTCGATATCGAGAGCTATCGATGGCGACACTCCTTGCATGCCTAACAAGAATAGGAGCGGCCCCGGCCCAAACACTAAAATGCCCCTCCAGATCCACACCTATCCATACGCATCCATAGTTACGCACGCCTCCCGACATCGAGGCCTCCCCCGGACTGCCCAGCTCTCAACATCGACACCTTTCCAAGCAGAGCAAGAGGGATCGCTATCTCTGCGTGTTGTTCCCGCACCATGCTTATACAAATCAAGGCTCCGCAAATGCCCTCGATCCCAAAAACGGTCAATGTCGAGAGGCCTCGGTGCCTCCCAAGAGCAACACTCCCCACACACCAAAAGCTCTGCATGCCTCTGCACATCGGCACCTAACGACGCCTATCGATAGGCATCGATATCCATCGGCAGCGATATTATCGATGCCGATGGATATCGATGCCTATCGATAGGTGTGGAATTGCACAGGCTTCGATGCCCCTCGATATCGAGAGCTATCGATGGCGACACTCCTTGCATGCCTAACAAGAATAGGAGCGGCCCCGGCCCAAACGCTAAAATGCCCCTCCAGATCCACACCTATCCATACGCATCCATAGTTACGCACGCCTCCCAACATCGAGGCCTCCCCGTCTGCCCAGCTGTCGACATCAACACCTTTCCAAGCAGAGCGAGAGGGCTCGCTATCTCTGCGTGTTGTTCCCGCACCATGCTTATACAAATCAAGGCTCCGCAAATTCCCTCGATCCCAAAAACGGTCAATGTCGAGAGGCCTCAGTAGAATTGGAAAAGTCTGCTCAGAACAGTGGTCATTTTCTAACCGTTATCCCCATAAAAAATCTGCAGAATGCTTTGCATTGCTCTCTCTTCTATGCTTCTTTTACATTTTCCTCACTTAAAACACTGATGAGAGCTCACCCCCTAATATGTTCCAAGTACTGGATCACCAGTACTTTTTATTGTTATTCTTTCATTGTTGGCTGGGAAAGCCTCCGTCTTGGTGTCCCTCCCTGGGTCCCTTAAGACTTAGGCATGGACATTGTGACAACAGTGGGGCCAGAGAGGAATCTCTAAGAGGCCATGATTTGCTCAAGGGCATATTCCTTCTGGCAGGAAGGAAGCAGCAGAAATAAATCCACTGGAGCTCACTGGGCAAGAAACTGAAAGCGCTAACCTTGCGTGCCAGCAGGTTGGTGCCTAAGCCCTGTCGCTTTTCTATTCTCACTGCACTTGGTTTGCTTTCATGATTTGCATGAGGGCTTTCTTGGTGCTTAAAGACACACTTTTTTCTTTTATGTGCATTTTTCTCCTTTTTAAAAGGAAGGGCTCAGGATGGGACAGCAGACTCAAACCATACTCCCCTGTGTTTGCACCAGAATAGGATTTACAATATTAGCCTCTGTGTTTTAAAATCAATCCTAATAAAAATAGAGTTATTTCATACTTGCACTGTATTATGGCCAATGACTGAAATAGCCCGAGTGACCTGAGTGGCTGCATGCATCCACATACCTCTCTCTTGTCAACGGCACTTATCCCACAAACTGAAGTAAGAAATGAAAGGCAGCTAAGTTTCTGAACACCCATTGCACGATGGGGCACAGGAAAAGGAACTGTAACCCCACCAAAAATGGATGGTCAAGTCACTCAGCTATGAAAATACAGGAGTCAGACTGCTCTAATACACCCCGTGTGCAGGCATTACACTCCGGGAGCTAGTAGGAGAGCCCTGTGCCTCTGAGAAACATTCACTGCAACAGCTGGATGAAATGTTCTGTAATGAGACATCACATTGCTTTTCAGGTTGCAAATGTGAGACTTAGAGCTGTTTATCTCATAGCACCTATTGCTGGGTATCCTGGGATTTTGTTCTGCCTATGGGTTTCTTTAGATGAGCGGATATGATGTACAAACTAAGCTGGCTTGTTTTGAGGAAAAAGTTTCAGTTCAATATATTTAGGAGAGTTTCTTAGCAAAGTGTTCTTCCCAAGAGGCAACATTTTGATGAAGGGATAGTTTTTACTTTTGTTATGTGACACTGATTTGTTTCAATTTTTTAATCCAAGATTAACAATTCTTCTTTTTGACACTACATTCTACTTTTTTAGTTTTCAATGAGCTTTAATAACAGAGGAGCAAATTGAAAAGAATCTTTTGGCACTCTGTCATTTCTCACACAAAACAGTAACTGCCTTGGCATCCAGAGATGTCAGCTCCATACTTAAAGATGATTTCACTTACTTTTCACAAAGCTGGCTGAACTACTGTTAGCTCTAGAATGTAAAAGAAAAGAGTACTGAAATCAGATCTCCCACTAAATAGCTATTAGCTATGTAGTTAAAGCTAAATATTTACATATACATCATAATGATTGCTCAGGAATATCTCAAATGAGGGAATGACCAAGAATGAAAAGCTTGAACTTGGCATGGCAGCTCAGACGTCTAACGAGCTTTGCCAGCTTACCTCTTCTGAATTTTAAACCCTTCTTGCTGTCTTTTTCTTCATATTTCTTTGCATTAACAGGGCTCAATGTGTAGCACACAATTGCTCAAGTAGCACAATAATTTCATCAGCTCTCTCAGCTGAGAAATCTAGGTTGATATATCTAGCCTACTACTCACCGAGCTTAGTATGTAAATTATTTTGTTGCTGCTCAGGATCAGAGGTAGCTTTCCTCCTATGAGCCGTGGAAACCAATTTTAGAGTTGTTTTTTTCCCACAACTCTGCATGTTTATGCTAATGAATCTGTGGTATTTTTGCACTTCTATTGGGGGCAGACATCTTTCCTTGTCTTACAGTGAAACCTACTCAGCTCCGCAGAAGTACAAGTGCAATGAACAAGGGAATGGGAAAGTTGGAAACGTATCTTGTGCAACATTCATCTCTACAAATCTTTAATAAGCAGGGATTATAAGAAGTAAAGTATTCTGTCTTCATATAATGAAGAGGACGTGGGAAACCACCACACCTACCATAATACGCAGCCAGTATCTCATCCAAAGAGAACATCTTTAGTTATGAAGTTTACACCCACTGGAGACACACAACTGTGGGCCTGTGCATTCTGAGTCATTCTCTGACACAAACCCCTCCTCACTTGATTATGCAGCACATTCCTGCCTAACTGGCTATCTGGCTATGCAGAGCTGGTGTGTTTCAGCTTCGCAAAGACTTTGCACTGCCTTAGTATTCTTGGGTGGATGACAAGCTGTTTACAGAAGACAGAACTTCTCCTGTTAATACACATTGTCTCTTCAGAACAAAGAAACTGCAGCACTGACAAAGACAGACCCAAATGTTATACAAAAGCAGCACGGCTACAACTGTTGTCAACACAGTTGAATCCTAATCCTCCACCTGCCACCCATCCTTTGTTGTAGTCTTCAGATCATCAGTTCATCCTTGTATGCTACTTAGAATGCAAGTTCTTCAGGGCAAAGATCTACTCCCATTTTACATTTCACAACTCCCAGTGCCAGATGCCACTTAGGGTCTCCAGGGCTTCTAACGATAGAAACAGTAATAATATAGCTCCTATACAATCCTTCACAGCTATATACCAAAAAACATTTATTAGAACAATTGTCCCATATTACAGCTACATGGTGATCATGCAATAAGGATTTCACCATTCATAGAAAGCCATATTTCTTGTTTTACTCTAACTCATAAGAAATTAAATCACACATAATCCTCCTATATGTAATTTACAAATGCACCATGCACCTTAAGTATGGCAGGACATTTAGAATCCAAACACAATGTTTTAGAAGATCCTTTCTCCTTGTTCCCCATGCATCCTGAAGAACACTCCTAATATGCAAGCTATATATGAGCTACACTGGGACTGGCAGCCACATGCTGTCTGTCTTCATTAATCGTTACTGTCCTGCTGCTTCAGTCCTGAGGAAGTGATGTGGACTTCATAAATAAATTACTTAATGGAACTGTATCTCTTTAAAAACAAACTCTTAACAAATATACCACAGAAGTAATTAAAATGTAAAAAACACACCTTAGGTTGCAGGTCATCTCTCCAGAGCTGCTGAAAGCACTTCATCTGGTCAATAAAAGCAATCAAGAGCTACTACAGGTGAACAAGCCCAAACTCTGATTTACTCCTGCCTACCGAACTTTCTTCCATGCTTACGTGCACAGACCCATTAGACATGATAAAACAGAATATAACCATTAAGCTGTGATTCTGAAAGACTCACAGAGAATATAGGGAGCTACCATATTATTTATATAAAAAGAAAGTGTGTCAGCCTTACCATTTGTGTACTGTGACCTGCTGGTACCGATGGGTTAATTTTCTGCTGAAACAAGGAAATAAGAGACAGATGTGGGTCATTTAGGTAGGTGGTAATAATGAATTATAGTAAGTGTTGCGTGCAAAAATGGCGTTATGTTGGAAATACCATGGAAAAACAATGCCCAAAAGTAAAGTTTTAAAGACAACCAGCCATAAGAGTTAGAACATGAGAAAACAGAAGAATTAAAACTGGAAATAAAAATTGAGAGGCCAAGAAATGGTCATAAAAAATCTAGAGTCTTATGGAACAGCAAAACCAAAGTCCATTATGGGGCCAGAAAAGCATGATGAGAGGGTTAGTTTTTCTTTCCATTCCACACTGAAAATCCTGAAATAGAACCATCCACTGACAAAACCATTTTGTCTTGCCATGAAGGTACTATCCTGTCTCACGGCAAACACTGGTAGGTTGCATACTCATCAAAGGCAAAAAAAGTGCCATACAATGTGTAGGCTTTTCTGACTTTTTGAAGGAGAGGATTCTCCTACTAAAGAACACCTAAAGTCCCAGCCCTACAGGGCAGACTACCTTGGGGAGATTGTGATAAGCTGGGAGAAAAGCTCTGAAGAGAGACTGTTAATCATTATTACTTATTTTACAAAATTTGGGGGATGAACTTTCTGTCCCTGTCACTGAGAACACCAGACAGTGCAGGAATATGCATAAAATGATATTCTGAATACAGTCCTGTAAAGCAGAGGAAAATGCTTGGTGCCTCAAAGGATTAAGCAACTGGCTGATCACAGCAGACAGTCTTCCAGTCCTCAAAAGACAAGAATGATATTGCGCATCCTGAAAAGCTAATTGCAGATCCTACCTCTTTTCCTTCTATACCCACACAAATGAACTGTGGAAGAATTAAGGGCACCAGATACTTGAAAATGAGTGACCTTTTCACAAACTGCAGCAGCTTAAAACTCTTGTCTAAAATCTGCAGCTGAGAAAATAAAGAAACCTGGAATATTATTACAATATCACCTATGAAATACAGGTTGCAAATATACAGCAAAGAAAAATATTTTTATGACAGGTACATCTGACAACGCAGATGGCCAGACAGGTCTCATGACAGCTGTTTTACTGAGGAGGACTAACAGGGATTTGAGATACAGCCTATAACCAAAAAAAATCAGACTAAGTATTTTCATAATGTAAGCGTAGATCCTGGGGTCTTCAGTGACTCTAATGTGAATGTGTCTAACAAAAACTGTCTAGGAATCTCACCGTTTAATATTTACAGTTTACCTTTAATATTTAATTCAAATTCCTTTCAATCTGAAAAAACGACTGGTAGAACAGATCCACATTCCTTTGCCAAAACAATTTTTTTGTAAAGGCATACTGCTAGAACGATTGCGTTAGTCAGCATTTTGCATTTTTTCCATGAAAATGTTATTTTTAATAAAGAACCCAGCCTCAAATAAAAATTTTAGTGTCAGTATAAATTTGAAGACATTTTTAACTATAATAAGATTTCCCTTTTCAAAGGGTTGGAAGGCCTTTTTAGTCAAAAACACCAAAAGGATGGTCCATGGAGTCACACTAAATACATAACATAACTCTGAAATGAGTACAGTCATGAAAAAAAAACAGATTTTGTACAAAAAATAACTGCTCTCATTAAACCAGTTGTGCTAGACAGTTGGCAATATGCACAGTTGTCCTCAAAGACTTAAGCACCGCAATTTTGCGTACAGTATCCATTCTACAGTGCAGTACTTCGCAATTCACATACACAGGGCTACCCTGCATCTGGGTTTCTCATGCCTCCTAGTTTCTCTGAGAAATTTTTTTCCTGTAGAGATTGAAAATTTTGGATATTTGTCTTAGATTTCTGAATGCTTGGCAGCAGCAACACCAAAGCTGCAGCCCCAGCCCTGTTGCCAGACGTCTGGAAATTCAGACATGTATACAACATGAGTTCATATCAATTCTACTACATATGCACAAGGGGTCCAAAATCATCAGACTTCTCCTCAAACTGAGACAATCTGTGCCTAACATAAGCAGAAGGTCTGATTTTTTAGTAAGTGCTGGACACATTGATTATGCTTTACATTGTGAGTGCCTGTATTTTTCTGCCCGTATTATAATAATAGATCACACTACACTTGGGTAAATGAGGACACGTACTTTAATTCATTATGACACTTGCGTATGGCTTAATTTTTAAACCTTTACATATTCATCCCTTTTTCAGGTTTTAATGAAATGTATTATCTTCTTTTGAGAGATTTTGAGCCAAATTTTCTGCGAGACTCAAGTTTATACCCACTTTTGCAGGTATATCTGATTACCACTTTCAACTTGTCTTTTGCAAACACAGGGTTTTTCACTAGTGCTGGCTGGATGCACATATAAAGTGAAAGGAACAAAATTAGAAGCCAGGTTTGAAAATGTGGCTATCAAATCTCTGAAACCGTCTCCACTTAATTTGGATTAGGAATTTAGGCTTGAGGTTCTAAATCCTATTTCTTGCAAATACAAATAATATTTCCGGAAAAATTCTGTATGAGTTACTGTCATCCAAATTGCTGCTGTACAAACAGGAGTTTCATAAACAGTAGCCTGCTACGTGTTTCAGTAGTCAGAAGGGAGGAAGCATACTGTGCAAACAGAACAACATTCAAGGGAACTCTGGGGAGGAAAAATGGAGACTAGGAAAAAAAAAGACAGGACAGAGTCTTAAACAAAAGCATGTTTAAGTACCACATAAGCAGGAATGTACAATATTTATAATGCTTTCTTGTCTCATGTTCTTTCATTTATTTTTTAACACATGCTCTGTGTACTTTGGTGCAACACTTGCGAAATGACGAAAGATAATGCAATTTATAGCTAGATTCTTTTTAGCCTTAGTTAATATCAAGTATCATCTGTAAGGATAGCAACTCAGGGCAAAAAATATTCCTTGTCTCAAATGGGATAAGGACAGCACAAAATCAGAGAACCACTAGACTCAAATAGCTCCTAACAACATTGTACGAAGTATGAACCAGGAATAGCAGGGAAGGTTAAACTTGCACACCAGAAGCCAGAGAGACATCACAATTTTTTATGGGGCATCCTTTCTTATCCCAAGTATTACACAATGATTCACTGAGGTACAGAGCTTAAAGTGACACTTGCAGAGAAGAAGTGTTTACTAGGGAATGTCAGGGAGAGAGAAGGAATGAGGCAGAGATCCTAAGGAGTAAAATAATATATGGGAAAAATCTCCCATGAAGCAACTGAGGATAGCAAAGAGGTATATGTGAAAGAGGGAAGCAAGGCAGGAAACAGAAAAAGTCAGAGAACCAGAGGGAGAGAGAGCACCTGTGAGAAGCAAGGAATGAAATTCCAAGCTTAGTCAAGATATTGTAAGGAAAGTAGACGAAGATGAGTCCACTGTGACTGCACTTTCTGAAGTGAGAGCATGTTATCAATCACATTTTGGACAGCTAACAATGCAGAAGCAGCACTGCTGATTGAACTGCAGAAGTATATTCCAGTGAAGAGGCCAAGCTGCATCTGAATTGTCACAAGTCACAAAGACTGCAACAGACAAACTAATGTTCAGGAAGGAGCTCTGAGGAAAATAAATTTCTGCTTCCTGGCAAAATTCCTGAATCTCATCTTCCTTAGGATTTAAGGTTTAATAAAATGTCATGAAAAAGGTTTATAGTTTAAATGAGAAATTATATGTAGGATTGGGAAAAGGAAATCTACTACCACAGATCAGAATCAATATCCTCTTTCTACTGGGAAATTTCTGGGCTTGATCTTGACCTCATTTACATCCCTAAAAATTGCATGTACCAGTGCAGTTTTACATATATATAAATAAGAGGCGAATAATATGTATTTGCTTTATTTTAGGGCTAGTTTTTTGTTTGTTTGTACTTTCCTGATCCAATAGATTGCATAAATTGCACATGAAATAAAGCTAGCTCCATTAGTCCTTGAATACATCCCTTTATTCTGGGAACAATTTTCTTTCTTTTACAACATTACATGTTGATCTGGTAATAATTATAGATATGCATAATATTTATGGATGTAAATAATCACATTGAAGTCAATATAGTTGTTCTTGTGTGTAAATTTAAGCATGTGCATTGCCAGGAGTAGAGTCTGGGTTGCAAGCAAAGAAAACTGATCAAAGCAATTTAAAAAAGCAAATTTATGGTCAAGGCTTTAATAAGATGATACGTTTCCAAGGATGCATAGAAAGAGATTCTTACCTAAGAGTTAAGAAAATTTATTAGTGCTGATTTTTACTATTTGTAAAACAACTCAAGAAGCTTGATCAAATAGTGATCTTTACTAAAATCTGGCATATTTTAAAGCTAGTACCATGCCACTTTTAAAATCACAATGGGATCTCAGTTAGTGAGTTCCTAAATACAAATAGTAGGCATACAAGCAACAGTATTCACTATTGATGTCAAAGCCTATTTATTTAAAACAAGTTTTGAAAGTTGAAATTTCTTCCTTTGGATTTCTGTTGTCCAGAAGAATGCAGAATAAGACAATATAGATCAGTTATTCAAAGTCCTTCATTCTCTTAGCATCTAATTGCCAGGGACATCACTACAAAGAAGTACTAATTCTTATTACTAATCATTCAGAACCTGATTTGACTGACACAGTGTTTTACCCCTGAATCATATCATTTTTGTTATCATCACTTCCACGACAGCAAAAAACATCAGATATCAACAAAGCAGCAAGGAAGAAATGCTTCCAAGAAGAAAATAAAGAATGATTCAGAGTGGAGGGGTTTTTAGACTGGCCTATTCAGAGCGCTGTGAGAATCATCTTGTTAGTAACATGAAAAACTGTTAAAGGTCAGATCGATCATCAAATGTCAGTGATACTAATCTCATTGGGCCAATTCCTGAGGTTCCTGACTCACTTTTTATTCAGGCAAAACCAAAGTCTCACTAGGGAGGGAAAACAGTGTTTGGAGCACAAGTCTCAAACTGAGATTCTGAAGAACTGGTTTCAATCAACTCCTTCACAGAGAGAATTCCTGTCTTGTTTCAGACCAGCCACTTCACCTCCCTTGCCACTGATCTGCATCGACTAACAGCAACAATTATATATCATCTCACATCTGAGTTCCGATTAAATCCTTGTGCAGCATCAAGTACAGTCAGACCTGGCCTCCTATGGAGTCTATCAATATAAAGCACCACAGAAAATAATAGTATCTGTGGTGAAGTTATTCGCACAGGAGGCATAGCAATGAAGTACCGCTGCCTTGGCATCTGCTACTGCCATTGGCAGACAGCGGATACTGCGATTGATGGGCATTTGAGCTGACACAGAACAGCTGTTCCTATGTTACTGTGTTTCTATAAGGTCTTAAAAACATGTTTAATTTTTAGTTTTAAATTCTCATCTTTGACCTGACAATGCACTGAGCAATTCTTGCAAATACATGAGCTTACCTCCCAGCAGGTTTGCTGACAACTGAAGAATTTTTTGTCTTCTAGAAACTGTTCTGGACATTTGCAAATTAACCTCTCAATTAACTAAAATCAGAGTGAAAAAACAGAAGTAGATTTAAAAAATCCAGTCTCTAAGAGGTGAAGACAACTTATGGGAAATGGCACATCCCACTTTCAACCAGCAAAACATAAAAATCCTGATTCTGATTTTTCTAATTTCATCAATTCTACTGGAATTATATGTTTTAAATGGGAACACAAATAGATTCAGGTCCTAATTATTAATGGAAAACCATCCAAAGTGTATTGTACCTTTATTGCCCCCGACTGAGGCCCTTAAGTGACCTAACTGAAGTTTATAAATCCCACCATATTTTAAGTTTCCTGCTTGAATTCTACATTAACCTCTTTGACATGCAGCGGGCCTGGACATGATAAGAAACATACACCAAAATCTGAGATACACTACCTGAAGAAAAGCATCCACTCTACAGTTAAATCCAAACCAGTCACATAATTGCTAACTGGTAAATAGCTTTCTTTAGTAAAATTATCGCTATTGTGTTTCCCATGGAGAAATCAAAGTAAGAACCAGATGTCTCTTTCTTTTCTGTAAATTCATACCTAACTGAAATGACAGCTGAATAATGGTAAAGGAGCTAATCTGAGAGCTGTAATGTGGTACAATGTATGGAAACCATTTCCTCTGTCTGTAGATGTTTGGATTGCTTTCTCACTTGGACGATGACCGATTATTGTGCCACTGAGGAAAAAAAGATAAATAAAAGCATAACATAAAAAAAATTACAAGTTTAAAGCTAGGGAAAACACTTATTACAGGTGTCTCCAATGAAATCATTGCAATTTTGTCAGCAATGAAGTTAGCACGGAGCTACCACCAATGCCTCTGGAGAAGTAAATATTAAGCAGGTGTCAACTGTAAGAAGATTAAACACAAACACTCTATACTTCAATACTGAGCCTCTAAACTTCATTCAGTAGTGCTTTTTTGCATTTTCTTGTATTTGTGATATAACAATAGCATGTAGACATTTTATGCGGCAGTCAATGGGGGGGCCCTGATCGTTACTGTCAAGGACAAATTGCTAAGCCCAAAGTGAATATAGTCAGCCAAGGAAAAGATTGGCAGGCATTGGCCACCTAACTTACGAACTTGTTAGGAAAACGCGTCACAGAAATGAGAGTTGAAGAGGTAAAGAAATTATACATCCTATTGTAACTGCAAAGGCCCCTTCCCCAAAGAGTGGACCTTTTCAAGAGAAAGAAATATGTAAGCTGGGAAGAAAACACCACAGGGATCTTTCTTCTGCTTCTGTAGATATTCTAAGTGTATATGACTAAGAGTTTGTTGTCCCCAGAATTCTTGTTTGTGTAGCAGATAAAAAGCATCCAGATGTCACCAAAAATATCTGCCATGTTCTGTAGTCTGTACTGTACATCATTCTTTCATATGCTGCTGAGTTTGACACTGATCCAACAACCCAGCAACAGATGGTTGAGTTCTATTCTTCCAGTGTGCTAGTTTAATTCTTTTTTTTTTTTTTTAACCAGATATTGGGGCAATTCTTCTCTGTATTTTATTTAGGCTAGAAAGTACATTTATTCACTGCAGAAATGTTTAAAATACAGAGGATGTGAGAGATTGGTAATCAGATTTATTTAAATTCTCAGAATTTTACAGAATTTTTCCTTTTTATTTAAGCTTACCAACCAACATTCATTATGGCACTACCCATCCAGAGACTAGAATTTATGTTTGGAGTGTAAAACATCCTGCAGATTTATGGGTGCCATATAAATAAATAATGCAATATTATTTTTGCAACTCCAAAGCACATTGGAATTCTCAAGTCCACACAGTGAATCTGCAGTTGGGCCCAGGGTTTTGGGATCAACAGCTTAGATTACTGTCACTTTGGATTCATTAGCGCAAGATAATTATATGGGTAAAAGACTCTGAAAGCTTCTCAAAAAAGCCCCGAGTACACAGATGGCTAAGGCATATAGCATGGATGGAAATACTTCTCTTCCCTGAACAACATACTCTGTTGGGGGGGGGGGGGTTGTTTCCTTGCAATTGTCAAAAGGTTTTAGGACATCATAAGAGCTCTTATATTAAGGTGAATCAGCCTTCTCAGCAGAAGATTTGTATGACTTCTGTTTTATTTTTTGTTAGAAGTCGGGGAGGCAGCAGTCTGATGGTTTTTCAAAGAAGGACTTAGCAAGTTCAACATTACGGTTCTTAACTGCAAACACTGCCAAAATTGTCATCTACCCACCCCTTTTTGTTCCAATTTGAAGGAAGAGACAAATCTGCTGTTGTTTTTTTTTTTTTTAAATCAGATCTTCATCCCACAGAACCTTCTTCATGCTGTTTGCACAGTTTAACCTTTAGCCAACTAATTAATTAAATACTTTTTCCTGACAGAGGGCCAAATTTTCATCTGATATGACTTCAACAGAGTTCAGCAGAGTTAGAAAACAGCTTAGCCCAAGAACTTATAATTAGCTTCCTGCTTAAAGTTTCCTCTTTCTATGCATATTTTTAACTCCAGCAGAACCCAATAAGGGGTTACTTTACCATAATAGGTATTCTTCACCATTATACACTCTCTGCAATAGATTAACCATTGCTGAAAAAGATTTCAGATTGAGAATGTAGTTGATGCACGTCAGACATGACTAGAAGCCAAACAACAAAGTTTTCAGAATAATAAAATACATAAAGCTCATCCATGGCCAGTAAGAAGTGCTACCATTGCAGAAGAGATGAATGTTCAGGGAGGATGAAAACAAGGTTTCATTACATGTTTGAATCTCTCCAAAACCCCAAAGCAAGCTATCAGAATTTAAAATAAGAAAGGGTTAAGGCACAGGATTAGGATTTTGGAAGCGTTAAGCCTTACAATGTCCACAATGGCTTATGCAACTCCATTGGTTACTTTCAATGGAGCTACTTTCACTAACTTCTTTACACTGAAACCATCACATCTCTTCCTTGTTCTGCGACCTTACGGAAATCATTTAAGAACAATTCTGCTGGAATGATCCATTTTGGCCACAATGGATTTATATAAAAGATAAGAATTTAGATTTCTCTCCCTCATTAATTTCACCATGAAATGGAAAGCTTTACTTCACGAGATGTTAAGGGGCTAGATGAATTGACACTGATGCCAACTTTGCCTAGCAAATACTATAAACCAGAATCTTTCCTAGCTTACAACAGTGTAAATCAGGAGTAAATCCAATAGAGTTTCACTGGTATAAATATGTCCTTGGTATTTTTACAAAAACTATCACCTAAGTGATGATATGAATGAAATTAAATAAGACATTGTTCCTAGCACTATTTGAGACCATCTGAGTCCTTTTCCTCTTGTTGGAAACACAAAATGGTGAGTTTATTTTACTTATTTGAATATTTCCCTTCCAGAATACACAGCTGAAGGACCAAGAGTACTTTCTGCTGAGGTTTGAATTTCTTACAAATTAATTTACTCCCTAGCAATGTGCACTGAGCACATTAGAAGACTTGCCAAGTTTTCACTGGCAGGTAATTTTGTTAAGTACTGTAAGTCGGTATTCCTGGACAAGGTTACTATCATAATATTCTTTTCTAAAAAGTTTGCCAATGTCTTGCTGCAACCCTGCCCAGGTCTTTTAAGGAAAAAGACCCATCAGCATTTTTATAACAGTAAGAATTCAGAGTCATCAGAAATTCAGGACTTAATCCCACAGATTTTACTCTCATTAATATTCTCATTAGCTGTAAACAGAACGTCCATATAAATAAATCTGAGCTGAGAATTACAATGCTTTATAATTTTTCAGTTTGAGCATTTGGAAGACCTGGGATTCAATTTCCCATTTTGCCACAAACTTCCTCTGCACCTGAAATACATCTATTATGGCCAGCTCCACAAGGTACTAGGGTAACTTACACAGGGACTAAGGGACGGGAGTACTTAACTGGTCTCATCTAAAAGTTAATGCCACTGTACAGATTCCCACTACAGACAAAGAACAGAAATAAGCACATCTGGAGAAAGACTCAGCCCAGACAGTATTCACACACATGGTTTAAAATATCACTGTGTCAAGCTCTCTGCCCTTAACCTAAGATAACCATTCTGAAAATGAGGATGGCACTTCATCCACCTCTGTTCACAGTCAGGCATATCAGCTTAAACTGTGGAGTGAGCTGAGTTTGCTCTTCCAGTCCAATATGAACCTGGTAGCTCTGGGCAATTGAGAGAAAGACAGCTGGGAAGAGAAAGCCTGAAATAGCCCTAGCAAGAGTCACTAGAAAACTCAGAATTCAAGCTAGAAAACTAGTCACTACCCCTGAGAGTATATATGTTTCTGTGTCTCAGTTCTAAGAGTTTTAAAAAGAAAAAAAAAAGACATATCAGGTCCTCTGTCTTGCAGCATTAGTATAAAGATAAAAATGTTCAACAGGGCAAGGTGCTGCATAATACAGTATTGACAGCCACAGGAAGATTACAGTCCTTAGTTTTTCCATTTAGAATCCTATTATTGGGTTTTCCTAGAGTTATGCAAGCTGCCGCATTAACGAGCCCATGAATTAACTCCTATATGAAAAAAGTAATTCACAATATTTGAGTGGCCATAGAAAACAAAATACTTTTCTTTTTTAAAAGCTTTCTTACAAGAAAATGCAAAAAGCACTAACATTTTTTCTAAGAATTTATAACTGGAAAAAAAAATCCTAACTAGCTATAGTCATCAAAATTCTTTTAAGCTGAGAGCTACCTTTGGAGTGGATCTTCTGCTTGCACACTAGCACCAGCCAATCTTTAGGTACTAACATAGTATCTCAAGCAAAGCTGACTGCCTTCTATAAAAAACACACATGATCCTGAAAGGAGGTTAAGAGGAGTGGCCCTCTTCTCTGCCATGCCTACAGTCTGGCATTAGCATCCATTGCAATACAGTTCCTAAAAAGTGGGTTGTAAAATAGTTATGAGAAAATTTTATCTGCATGTAGCTTTAATCCCTGTAGTTCAATAAACAGTTAGAAAGATCATTTCAATGTAAATTGTTTACTGAAAATATATAGACCAGTTATGATAAAGATGTGCATCCTCTAAAGTAATTGCATTCACAGTGGGTATTGAAGTCTCTGTGCGATAAACTCTATGAGAGCTAAGCACAAAACACTTATTTACTAGTGCTTGCTATGGTTTGCTTACTGGTATATTAACTTTGCTTACTGGTATATTAAAAGAGATTGAAGAACCACACTTAAAATATCTAATGTTATTTTTTACACTGCAGTAGATCCTACTGCCCTCATTTCAAATCAGGACTTCATTCAGTTAGCTTCTGTACAAACATAAGAGATGCAGTCTGAAGTGCTCATGTGGTTAACAGAAAAAGATCATGCACTTTGTAGATATTTGCAATGTATGAGTATAAACAAAGTGCCACTGCCCTCACCTGCCCCCTCAACCTGGGCCTCAATAACAAACTGAATTCTTATGATGCTCCAGCAAAAGCTACCCCACCTTTGCTTACAAATATTTTATCCCATTGAGAAATAGCTTTTTCATGCTAATTTACCCATTATCTGTGACCTCTTTGGGGAAATGTTCCTCTTTCAACCACATCAGATTATCTGCCTGGATCTGGATTCCCTTCTGCATTATCATCATTGCTTGAAGAATAACATATATTTGATTAACATACATTATACTTCAGGCTTGACAAAGGGCTTCATTTCCAAGAAGATTTTCAAGCAGGCTGTGCACATACATATAAGCAACTGTACAACAAAATTTGCTTGCATACCTATGGGTTCCTATGTCTCCAAGGTCAGACAGCCTATTTTGTGAGAACAAACCTTTTATCACTGTTTCCTTGTCATCATTCCTTCAGGGGAACACCCAAAGCATGAACTCTATAAGCTACATAGAATTTGGGGGCTCTAGGAAGGTCGAGGTCTTCTGCCTATATATGCTATGCTTCCTGTACTGGACTTCTAGGAGTATCAGTGCACAATGTGACTGGGAAAAGCAGAAAACAATTCCACATTTCCTCAGACCTGGTTATTCACATCCTTTTGTTTCCCCACCAAGGGAAATGCTAAGTACAGTGCTAAGCACTATCCATGATTGATGAGCATCTACAGGAAGGAGAAATGAAGAAGGGAGGAACGATGATGCAGACATTGTCATGAGTTCCTGTAAGACAGTGTTTATGTTGTCTAATTAGGGCATTAAATTAGGAACAAATGTCAGGACTCTAAGTTTTCTATATTTCTTTCTTGAAGCTCCATTAGCTATATTGGAGAACTTAAAATTGGAATCTCCTTTTACCAGCTGACTACATGAGTAATCTGTGTTCCTCTCTCATCTTTCCATGTTAGATACAAGAAATCAGATGAAGTGGGTAGCCAAACTACCAACATCCCAAGAATTATCAGAGGGCAACCCATTTAAATTCATTCCCTTTGCAAAAATAGCCTGTCAAAGCACACGTTCCCTGAAACTCCCTCTGGCTGAAGATGGGACATCTCCTTTAAAGTCCGGCCTACTTCTTTTCAAGGTTTAGAAAATAAATGTTGCTACTATCTTCCAGTTTGTTGAGTATGGCACAATATTACATGGCCTGTAAATCAGAACACAATTCTGAATAGTTTGGTATCACAAATAAAACCATTCTTTGTCATCTTATCACATAAAATGAACCTAAAACATTTTAAGAAAGTGAAGACAATATAATACATTGCCTAGAGACCAGCAGGTAAACCATTACATGCCTAAATAATTTCAATTTCTAGACAGCACATTTTCAATGGCTACAATAATTCTCAGGCTGCCTACCTCCATTTCAGAACCTCTTGTACTCTGCTTCAGTTTAAAGCTCAAACTCCCTGTTTGTTTTTTAGTTAATGTTGCTTCTGGCTCAATGTCATACTGTCTTACTCAAAAGCAGAGTCAGATGTAAAAAACAACTCAGTAATTAACCAGCAATTTGCAGAAGTAGTAAAATATCTTTATAGTAGAAGTATAATGGGATCATTATTGAAAGCTGTCTGAAAGCACTGCATGAAAATAGAGAGAAAGATGTTTGACCTCAGCTACACCAATTTCACAAATAAAGCCTTAATAATAGCTTGCAATCACACTTGGCTGGGCATTATTTCCCAGACACGCAAGGTCTGCATTACAGGGCCAGAAGCAATGACTCACTCTGCCAGCTGCTATGATGGCACAGGGCAGCTTGTTATTGTCGTAAGCTATTTTGTGCACATTGTAAAAGCTTCTATACATCTGATCCCTCAAGAAAACATTCACTGTATGTAAGCAAGAAGGTAGGGAGTTTTCCCATTTCTGAAACATGGTTTAAAGTAAATTTTTGAAGGTGAAAAAGAGAAATCAAACTATTTTTTTAGTAAAAGAAGATTTAAAGGATACCATTAAAGACATGTGACTGAAAAAGGGGGATGAAAGTATTCCACAGAAAGGCAACATAAATGCATGGATTCATTGTTATGTGACATCTGCATCTAACAGAACTGCAGTCTGTGTATCACTATGTAATTCTGAACCTTAAAACAAGGAGACAACACTAAAACGCTGTGCATCTTCTCTGTATCAGTCCTTGCCCAGATCCTCAGCCGTTCAAATTTTTACAAGCTGAGGACCTAACATTCCAGGTCTGTAATCAGAGACACTGTCTAAGCCTATTATTTCTATTACCTGTGTCAGTAAAAGACTTAAAGTCAGTATTAGTGTTGAAAGCCCCCCAACTACCCCAGCCATATGATTACTCCCATGTTTTAGAGACTGATTTTCTCCTGTTTATGCCTTTTTGCCCTCATGTACTATCTGCTATTTTCTCTTATCTGTCTGATGGGTGTGAGGTTGGTCACACTTATAGCAAAAGACAATTTTATTTGCAATGGCTCTTCAAAAGTTTGGAAATAAATAATCATCAGTTAGCAGTTGACTATAACTTTATATAACTTCTCTGAACATCTTCATTTTAGACAACTTATCTGTTTCTCATAGATTGGCTTACCTCACAAATTTCCAGGATTCCTTGTTTCTGAACTGCTTGGAGATCAGCCTGTCTTTTAAAATGCTGACATTGCTGATTTTCGTTCTGGATAGAACCCAGACTTTTAGAGGAGCAGTCTATGTTGGAAATATTTTGCAATAGCTTCCTAAACACACAGAGGGAAATTAGCAATATTTCATGTCACAAAGTGATAAGATGAGGGTCTTCATTTTTCTGACATGTATCATCTGGCCCTTCAGTCTGTTCCTCAGCTCAAATGCAATGTGGTAAGCAAGTAAGACGACAGTCAAACTCTTCAAAAAAGCTACTACTGTTTTCAGTTGTTTTCACTATTTCTGCTTTCCTACTGACATTCTCTTCTGATCACATGCTGTGTTCACATCTCTTCAATACCTTAAAAGAACTGACTGAGTGAGATCTAGTAGGGTTGAAAAGCTTGTATTTTAATCTTTCTGAAGAGATAAATTTTCCCGCTTGATGGTATAGGCTAGCCACTACATTCCTGAGCTTAGGACAGATGGTCCACTCTGAGCATATAATTCCAGGATTGTCCGCCATAAGGTTTTCTTGCAATTTTATCTAATGCATATGGGATTGGCCACTGTCAGAGGTACTAGATGGTCCATAGCCAATGCCTATATAATAATTAGTACACTTCTGGTTTTAGCATAGTAACTAGTTTATTTGTGTGTGCACAGCTTCATCTCATCTGTTGTCCCTTCACACTATAATGGACTTCAAAACTTTCAATGCCAAAGGGAAAATAAGTTTGTCCTCTGGAGTTAGGGACAATGTTTCTACAGTAGCTGAGTTTGGGGCATCATTTAACACCAATTTTCTCCACTGCCACAGACAACAATACATTACAGATGAGTCACATCTGGGCTGTCAAGTCTAAGGTTCTGCTAAACTTCTTCAAAACCAGGAAACTCAAAGCAATACTTCTTCAAATTTTAGCAAAAGTCATATGATCATTCCATTCCGAAATCTGTACACAGAGAAAGGAATCTCGCCTCACACTTACTGCATTTGCTCTTTATAGCCTTCTTTTGAAGATGCAGAGGAAGCAAGTCGAGGAGGGACAGTTCTCACATAAAAGAACTATTGTACTGTTGCAAAATTGCATGTGACCCAATTCAGAGCACAAGGCATCAGGAAAGAGCAAAGACGGCTGAGACAGCAAATTTGCGATCTGAACACTTCGGAGATTTTCCTGAAGCTAAAAGAAAGCATAAGAAAAAATGAGAGAGAAAAATCAATGAATAAAATAATCCTAAATTTGTCTATGATTGAATCCTAATATTAAGCACTAAGATACATCTTGAGTTAAACTGGATATACAGGTTGAAGAATCCTGTCTTATTTCATAACAGCAGAATGTTCAAATCCATACGTACAGACAAGTTCATGTAATAGCATTTGTCCCTGCTATTTCCATTAACAGTTAGATATGATAGTATTATTCTGATACAATACAGAATAGTACAAATCACATTTCACTGCAAAACAGCTAGAGCATAGAAATCCAGTAAGAATAGTGGAAGTACAAATAAATATTGTGAATGGAGCAATTACAAGAGCTGCATATCCTAACCTTCTTCACATCAAAAGTACAAAAGACATCTGTTTGTATTTGAACACACTCTAAAAGCAAGTCCTTAAGGATTCACAGATTTTGCATGTACATCCTACACAGCTATATAAACTTTCAGACTGTAATGTTTATTTTGTGTTTAAATCTGATACAGATGCACCTAGAAACAATAATAAAACTGAGGCATGTACCAACCCCTCAGCTGCTTCTGACCTGCGTGGGAGTTTTGCTGGAGTAAAGGTGAAACATTTCAAGTTATGAGCCAGTTTTTATCTGAAAATATCTCCATATCATGTATGCATGGCTTTCAGATAAAAAGATTGTCATATAGATTTTACACAATTTTAAAAGGTTTTAAAATGTTGGCCCATTGCATACCCATCTTAGTGTTTACTGTTTTAAAGCGGCCTGCAGAACATAACATAATAAAATGGAAGGTTTAGCAAAAAAAAAAAAAAAAAAAAAAGAAAAAAAAAGAAAGAAAACCACCACTACTGAAAGTCTTCAGAATTTATTTTAGGTGTCACATTAAGAGTCTTTCAGCTACAATGTGACATGCATGTAGCTTTTCTAACTACATAAAGCTTCTACCTCTTTTGTAGCACAATATTGCCTGCAACTCATCGCAGGTACCAAAAGGCTACCTGGAAAACTGGCTCATAAAATCTCCCTTGAACACAAGACAATGAAGTATCTTATGGTATTAGACTTGCGATGCAGCATGCAGTACCCATAGCCCTCTGTGGATTCTGCAAAAAAACCCACAAAACTCAACATTTGTGGTATCTCATTCTGAATGGATGTCAACTTCTTCATTCACACACTTGTTCATTCAGGTCTCCCTCCCTCCCTCCCTCCCATCTCTGACTAGTTGCTAAGCAACTCTTGCCAGTCCCGCTGCACTCATGCTGAGGTAGGGCCTCATGGAGCAGGGAGGTTCTATTAAAATAACAGAGTAATGGATCATTCCCATTTGCACCAACATTTGCAAGAAATACAGATGCAAATGCATCAGGGATGTAGCGATTCACATAATTTATAAATACCAGAATTAACTATCTCTTAAACCTCACTCAAAATTCACTCTCTTGCCCCTCTATCCTCTGTTGTATTATTGTCTACTACATCTCCTGCCAGGTTGTCACTATAAATGAGGTAAAATTTCCCCACTATTTATCTAACTACATACTAACACAAAAGCTGAGGCAATCCATTTTTACTCAGGTCTCACCCACGCTACTATATGTAATACAATAGCGGATTCAGGAATTTTCCAAAATGTCTGCAATCAATCTGTTTCTATCTCAAACTTTTTCTGAATCATCTGAATGTGGTAAAATATGCACTGCATGGCATACTGCAAATTGCAGACGCATTCTAACATTTAGTTTCACCCACAGACCATCTAAGACCCTCAAACAAGCTCATTGAGATTTCAGACAACACCAAGCTCCAGGATATTCCGGATTTTGTTCATCGGCCAGTGAGTACAATTGCTAACCTCAAATTTATACCTTAAATTTTGATGCTTCAGTTTTTTATCTTTACATTTCTAAAGATTTTTCAGTTCATTTATGGTGTGAACTTTGCTTCCTTCTTTTCCCTTTTTGTTCTTTTTCCTTAAACAAATAAAAAGGCATTCAGCATGAAAGCTTTATCTATCGATTCAGAAATACAATTTACCTTCAGTTCTCACACTGCACACAGTAATACTATCTCAGTTTGAGTCTACATTTATTTTTACTTGGAACTTTCACTCTGAAGTGTACCTGAATTGTCCAAAGAATTGTGTGTGATGAATGGTCATTTCTATTAATATTATTAACATCACTCAGCATACTTATTGCTGTTGGCTCCCTAGTCTCTTCCAGGAGTAAAGCTACATTGTCCAGAAAGAAGAGAGAAGGTGAAGACTGAAACTCTGACTTCTGGCACACACAGTCGTACCTTCTCAGGAGAAGGCCAGGAAGCAGTCTGTAGCTCCGAGCTTTGCCCTTCTCCTGTTTCCTCCTTTCTGAGAGTACAGAGGAGAACCTGCTACGTATCTTTGCACAGAGCACACCACCTGTGCTCATGTACGCAGGAGCAGCCCTGGATAGTAAGTAAGGCTTCAGAATCAGGACAGAAAATATCATGTCATAGGCTGAGTTCCCCTGCAATGCAGCTAGACTTACAGTCTGAGCAAGATCAATTAGGAAAACAAGTGGGAAACAATTCTTTTTCTCCCCTTCATGATTCCGTAATAGCCACATCAGTCTAAGCAGAAGTAAACAGTGTTTGCTTAAAAACATCATCCAAAGCACACTGCAGTACTTTCACAATATCTGGAGCTGAAGAACATCTGGTAATATTTTAAATTCTGGGAATCAAGTACTTGGTGATAAACTCTGTGGATGCACTTTAAAGTAGTTGCTTTAATTTTGTGCTTAATTCACATTAACAGTTGTTTGAATTTCATGTCGGCTACTAAAATATCAATGGAAATAAGAATATATAGAGAGTGCAGACATTTACATCTATGTAAGGATCAATACATAATACCTTTCATGAGATAAGAATTGCTTTATTCCTCAGCGTTTGTGTTTCATTTCTGAGATTTACTGCTGTACTTACAAAGTTTTAAATTACTGGCTTTACCTTTTTCAAGGACTATGGAATGAAGGGCAGTTACGATTACCTATTAACTGTCCACTTCATTTGGCCATAAATCATGGTGAAAGATTTCAATTTTACATATCTAAAACACTGGAAAATATATATGACTGATCACAATTTTTTGTTAGAGTTGTTCTAATTCTTCAATGAATACGTTAAAAGAATGATCATAAATGATTCTAGCTTTTAGAAGAACAAATTTCAGTCAATCATTGCAGTTATACCAAGCCTATAGCTCGAAAGACACTTAAATGCAAAAAAAAGTGTATTCATTAGGAAGATTTTGATTTTGAGAAGAATTAAACTGTTGCCTTGGCTTTAGAAAAAAGACCTGTAACCCACACTGAATAAAAAATATTCTAATGTACACAAACTGGCTAGATATAATATTTTTACCATAATTTGAATTAATTTTTTATTTTCATCTCTGTATTCTAATCATTTGCTTTCACATTCACTATAGATGCATTGTTTGTCTACCAGCACAAAAGAATGATATCCTTCCTCAATAGCCTACAGTACTCTTCAGTTACTCCATACTGTCCCATGAAAACATGAAGTACATTTGAGCCAAGTGCAGAAAGTCTTCAGAACTGTGTGTCCAGACAGTCCATAGTTCTTGTTTCAGACAGGTGTAGTCTCTCACTGCCATAATTCAGTAGTCTGAACATTTGCAATTTAAAATAATTCTGTTGTGTCTTGGGGTAGTGGTGCAAGAAAACTACATTTTATGCTAATGGAAGTTCAATAGATATTCAAAATCATTTTGCAGGAGCTTTCTCTCTGAATCTCCAGAAATAATTATCTCAGCCTCTTATACATGTTTCTATTCCAAACATAAATTAAAGATTTAACATGCCCAGGGTGCATCTGAGAGGATCCTGAAAACATTTCTGTAGTTTCCTACTTTTGCTTCCAACTGTTGAAACGGGGTGGTCCTTTATGTACTTCGCAATGCTTGTAAAAGCCACCTTTCTAGGTTACAGCGTCTGAGAAATAGTTTATGGATGTGTGGAAGAAATCACATAATTTCAGAATAGTAAAATGTCTTATAAAACAAATGAAACCGAAACACTTTGTTGTGTGGTGGGCACACATTGGGACCACAGGAAGAAAGGTATGTACAAGCACTCCACCCATTTCTGAGGAACATCTGCCATTGACCTGCCAATAAACTGCAACACATACTTAACATAGGAACAAGCAATTTCACTGAAAAACAAATGCTCTATGAAATATTTGAGATGCACAGCACTGTCTAGTGGCAACAATGGATGATCAAAAAAAATTAAAAGGAAAAAATTTATGATAAAAATTCATTCTATTCATTACCACTTCCTATTATATCATAGTATATTGGTCCAGAACCTAAGCTATCATAGTCACAGCTCCCTTGAAGCAAAAGAATTTGTGATGATTAAAACCACCTGAAGTGTGCAAATAAATTTTGCATAAGCATTTCTCTTGTCTTTGCAAAATACTACAGATAACATCATTTCAGTAAAAAAAAGCATTAGTAATATAAAATAATATGTATAAGCCATAATTATACAAGGGAGCTCTGGTTCCTTCCTTACATCTATTACAAGTGATCTCCATGACTTTGAGCAAGAAATTTAGGCAAAAATTTATAAGAAGTTATGCACTGAACTGTGAACTGTGCATCAGAGTCACTGAGTTCTGTGTTCCAGTGTTGCTTTGTATTTGAAAATTTAAAAATATCCACATATTCATACAGTGAGGTTAGCTAGAATGAAGACAGTTATCTTTATAACACAAATACATGCACAAGTTTTAATGGTCATTTGTACTGACAGCTCACTGGAGTTCAGATATGCCATACATTAAGTTAAGAATGTTCTTAGTTACTAGCTCATACACCTTGGTGTTTGCTCTGTGATCTTCAGGTCAGAAAAACAGTAAGTTTATTTTTATATGACAGTCAGATCCAGTGGATTTATACTGAGCAAAGGAAGTAAGAATCAGGGCTCACAGTATAAATGCTACGTTTTTCTCTGTAGCTTTTAGTCAATAAAAGAAGGAATGTACAGAAGCACATGGGTAGAAATGTAAGGTAGTCTGGTTCTCTCAATTCTCCAGGTAACCCCTCTCCTTCCACAGTAGATCTGGGAAGTTGAGAATATCTTCAGTTGAACTAAAAATTCTCTTAGGTACATCCTGGAGGTTTAGATATGTTTTCTTCCCTATATTTTGATTTCAGAAAGTTGAAACGTGTTAGTCATTGGCTTCTCATCTCATTAAGGATGAAATGCTTCTACGTCTGCCTTGCTGCTTCCAGCACTGTAGGCTTTTTCCTTTTGTTTTGTCTCCTTCTCAAATGTACTGTCCTTTGCCACACTGTTTATTGTTTCATAATTTTAAGATGAATTCATGGAACTGAAAACAAAGTGATTCATAAGATCCTCCCAAGGTCAAAGCTAAAAACAACTATAAACTAATAAGAGAAGAGTATGATACTTAGGACCCACGTGCTAGTAACTATGTCCCAATACTGTCAGTAATAGGGAGCAATGCAAGTTTTATACTTCAGAACAATATTGAAGGTTAATTCAGAAGTTTCTAATTCAGATTTTCCAGTGAAAAAACTGCCAAACCTAAGCATAACATTTCTGTTCAGGACCAGTTTCTGGTATGCTAACTCAAGCTGAATGGCATATTAGCCCTTGAAAAGTTCAGTGGAACATTGTGGAAAAAATCATGAAGGCAGCACATAGCATGAGTAATCATGTTAGGCTTTACACGTGTTGCATGAGAAGTAGAGGTGAATGGGAAGGATTTTTCCCAAGCCCTCATATTTCTCTATCCGAGAATTTTCTCAGATTAATTTTTGCTATTCTAGGACAGAACTATCTCAGCTTCCCCTTTTCTTTGAAAAAATATAATGTAAAAAATTGTAAAAAATATAATATAAAAATATATAATTATGCCAGTGACCTGGCTGGGTCTCTCACATCCCAGATAAACACATTAAATTGGTATAGTTTTTACCTTGTGAAAATATATTCCAAATTACATTGTGCACTATTATCTAAACAGAATAAATCAGAAGGAAAGTATGTTCAAATTAGGCAAACATTGTGGTGGACTGATTTTCTACATCGCTTGAATTCAAAAATCTAGAACCAGAAGTACAAATTATTCTCATCTACTCTGAGAGGACTGAGTATTTGGGGGGAAAAAAAGGGCATTTGAAACTACAAAATAGAAATAAATGCTAGTCCAATACACAATACGCCTAAATCTGATCGACTGTTGAGAACTTTTATAAAATAGAGAAGCATCTTTATTCTGAAGATTACCCTTCCCCCTTTGTCCCTAAAGAGTCCTTCTTCATACCAAAAATGCCTGGTCTTGATGATGACATTCAGTGACAAGCCTGTGGCTTCTCCAAAGACAGATTGTACCTTTTGGTGAATTATTGTGTCTCCTAAAATGTGAACACACATCATTTTGCTCAACAATCCAAACAGATGTCAGGAACACAGTAGGTTTATGCATTCTATTTCTTTTACATAGCACTGAATTTTGTAACATGCGGTAATATATCTCTTTTTAAAATTGAATTTTGTATTACTTTTTCCAAGATTCAACACTGTAATTCAAATAATAAAAGACACAAAGCACTGAAATCATACAAGGAACTCCAATAACATACTACTATCCCTTGAAATTTATGAGATTCATATACCACTCTTTGCATTATGGAAACAATACTACCAAGATTGCTACAAAGTTAGATACTTAAGTATAACCGTGTTCCATTATACACTGTCATAAAGAAACATTTGGGTTTTTTTCTTTAACATTAAAACAAAATTAACAGAACTCAGTGATGCATAGCATCAAACAATCATCTTTTTACCTTCAAAGGATCTTCAATCTGACCCCTAAGTCTACACTTCTGACAAGAAAGTGAAATGGCAGAACATATCCTGGTGGTGACAATGAAAGGAAATTGATTGATAATATGAAATAGGTCACCTTTATGACTGTGTGTCAGCTGCAAGCGAGTGATAGATGCCTAGGAGTGATATTTCACCCTACAAATGTATGAGCGATACAGGAAAATTTTCAAGCAGGAGCTGCTGCATAAAAGTCAAAGAACATAATGAAAAAGAAGTATCTGACCTTTAGAGGGGAGAAAAATGGAGAGGGATTGTGTAGCTGACTGACACTTTTTGTAAAAACAAAAATTAATAGTTCAAGCTGTATTGTAGTCATATCGGGGCTTGTTCTTTTTCTTGTATAAATTTCTATTTTACCTGTGACATCAGAGATAAAATTAATTGATATACCAGGCAGGCAAAGCAAGTATTGCTCTAGGAAGCTGTCAATATAAACTTAAGTTCTTTATTCTTTCAGTTTTCTCTTACAACATTAAGTGCATCTTATGCTCTCTGTATAAACACTAAACAAAGATAAGTCTATTTCCTTCTTCTCACATTTCCTTCTTCTTACCTACTTGCATTCTATGCTCTTTAGGGCATGGGTGTCTCCTACAGTCTCCATACCGTGTCCAGCACAATAGTGATCCCTCAAGACCGTTGCAACAGAGAGGCAGAGTGTGTATCTGAAGCTGGCGGGAGCTCAAGGGAGGGAGCGTGTTGAAGCAAGCTTCTACTGGACCAAGCTCTCTGTTAGCCTCAAATTTAATGATGGCCTCCTCTTCCACAGGACTTAATTTATACCAGTTGCCAACAGAAAGATCTAGAGATTAGCAGCTCAGTACTAATCAGCTGCAATCAGCCTCCTGTCATTCTAGTCCCACAACACTGAAAGCCCTTTCATAGGATCAGTGCCATGGAGCTCTGGATAATCATTATTTAATATCTGAAACCATTATTCAGTAGATAGTGATCTATCAATATGTTACTTTACATACTAACAAAACAATTCTCCTGTTGTACCTGAATTTGAATCTGAAGGTGTCTCAGAAACAGTAAGCCTTAAAATTCACATGGGATCTTAGTGATTTCCAGTGAACAAGCTGATTTGGGGGTCTCAATGTATGGGTGCTTGATTCCTTAGAAATGACTCAGTTCTGACCAATGAAAATTAAATCTCTTTAAAAGTATGCTTAGTTTAATGCTTAAAACTTGAAACGCAAAAAGTGGCTGTTTATCTCCAAATCCTAGCCATAGTCTGTTGGCAGTTACTAATGCTGTCTGCTGGATTGTCTATTAGGCACAGAGTTTTCAGAGAATGCAAACTATATGCAAACATAATTCATAAAATGTTTTGTTCTACCCGATCATAACCTAAAAAAAAAAAGTATTGATTAAATTTAAGACATAAAGAAAAAAATTCTAATGATAGGTAGACTGCTGAGACATCGACATTTAAAAACACTTTGCAGAGCTGAATATTTCTTTTTTTTCTATCCAGAATGACTTTTGCAGATTTTTATATTATAAAATACAGAATTAACCACATCTGTTAAATCAACAGCATAAAGTAGCAATGTTGTCTTCCATAAACACCCAGTCAGTTTTATGAACCAGATTATTAGTAGTTAAATATTTAAAGATGCTTGCCCTTTGGATCTCACTTTGATGCTTGCAGCCAGCAAATACTATCTTCCAACCCCACATCCAAGCTCCACAGCGTGGGAGGAAGATTTTGAACCAGTTCAAGAGCAAAATTCATTTTCCATCCTTTTAAACATAAAAAGAAAAACATGAATGCATTCAAAAACACTACTGCACATTTTGGCTCATGAGAAATTCTTTTCAAGGAATGACGCAGAGTGACCCATATAAAGACAGGCGCAACAAACTTAGGAGGGCAGAGAGTTAGGCATAAGGGTTTAGTTATTGGATATGAGAGTCATAAAATACACAAAGTAATAGCAATACACAGCACAGGGGTGAATCAACCAATTGTGCTTCCCTTCTCAAGTTGCATGACTTTCTCTTTCCTCTGCCACATTGGGCACCCTCAGTCGTTCTCTATGTTTTAAGTGCATTACGTCTCTTAATCTTATCCATGATCTGCTTTTTCTCACCCCTCCTCTCTCCCCCTCTCTGTCTCTCCCCCTCTCACTTTTTGTCTCTTCGGTTTTGGAAATTTAAAAATAAATGTAAATTAGGAAAGATGGCTTCACCTGCCAGGCCCATCTACAAGAAGTAACCCAATGAAACCTTAGCCATGAAACCTTAACCAATGAAATTAAAGTAATTGGATGTCCATGAACAGGGAGGGCACAGGCAACAGCAGACCAGGGCAACTGTGCTGTTTATCAAGAGGAGCCCAAGATCTGGTTCAAGAATCCCTGATACATCTGTGGGAGAGAGACAGGGATAATGGTAATGCCATTACATGGGTCATCTAGTCCTTCCATCCAAAATAGGGTCCATGTAGCAATAGCCAAGGAACAGTTTATATAACTTGGAAGCAAGATTGTCCCTGGAACTTTGCTTATTTCCCCAGGGTACTGTTCAACTACTCATGCTGTGCGCTGAAATACTGCGGTTGATTCCCAAACAAACAATCATACTACACTAAAATTTTAATAAACTGAAATTCCGTCTGGTTTCCTTTTGCAGTAACCAAGGAACAAGCTTGGAGAGCTACAGAATAAAAATTAAAGCAGTCCAGTACAGAAACATAGCACCTTGCTAATTCTTGGAGCCCACTCCTATTCTGAAAGATCCTCTTCTGGTTTGTCTTCTTCCATTTCTTCAATTGCATATTCAACCTTGGGGACCGACCATCATGCCTCAGAACCCTCTGTGACAGAAGGGACAAGACTCGTATTCCCTATGTTCTTGGACACGGACTAGGCATTGCTAAACTCTAAAAGAGCACTTCACCATGCAGGCAAGGGGAGCAGGCATTGAGGTGCCAGCAAGGTTGCTTCTAGAAATGCATTCACAGTACTTAGGACTCTCAGGTTTGTGTTAAAAGGTGGTGGGGACAGAATGGAAGTACATCATAATAAACAGAAAAACTCAACCTTGAAATCAAGGAAATCTTAGCTAGAGGAAATCTGTGAACAACAAAAGAGAAGGTGTAATGTAGAATTAGCTTAGATATGCTGATCTGTGTATATTGACTCAGTAAGTAAGGTTCAGCTAGCATTTGACAAATGAGGAGAGGGATGATGGAATTCAGATTGAGGAAGGAGTACAAATGTTATTAGAATGAAACCAGGAGTGGCTCCCAGACTGTCACCAAGTATTAACCCCATTTCCAAAAATTAGGGATGTATTTACCTAGCATGTAGTCCCCATGATTGCTAGTTAGCTACATCAGATAGAAAGCAATCCAATCTATTCACACGCTTGTACTAACTGTACTTGTAAATTAAAGTAATAAATGTGCATCTCAACACACACTCATTGGTTTGAAAAGACATTGCACTATATTTTGAAGGAAAAATATATGCGTGAAAATTAGATACTTCTTGTGATTTCACAGGCAAAAAGGTAGCATGGCACAATCATCTCTCTGGTTAGTGGTAACAAGCTTGCAACCATATTAAATTAGCGTATCTATGTAAAAATGTAAGTGTATCTGCATAAATCCATTTGCACACACGTTTCTGTACCCCTGTTCTAAAAGGTAAGCTCTTTAGAAAAAGTGTCATATCAAAACAAAAAAAAGGTAGTTAGTACTAATATTTACTTCAAGTCAATTAAAGTCAGTCAATTAGGATGTCAAAACAATGCTTTTGTTTCCCTGAGACTTCACCATCAATTTATTTCAATTTAAACATAGCATATTCATTTTCCCTCGAAAAAGGAAAAAGAAAGAATTGATCTTTGTGTCACTCAGAAGCACATTATCCCATAAGTATAATTCACATAAAACAAATTAAGAGGCTGATCAAATGCTCTGTTAACGTAATTCTTTAATAATAATATCACTTAGATCTTAAAGTGCTTAATTAGATTTCAGTCATTGCAATCAACAGCCTCATTGAAACTGTTCATTTATAATTTATACTCTCTTTGCATTTTACTGTTCATTTTAAAAAACAGTATTAACAAGAAAAGCCAACAGTAAGTAGAAAAAACAATCAACAATAAAAAACCAGGTGAGCTTATAGAGATGTTACACCCTTTAGATTTTGGGATGAACATATTTCCTGGTTCAATAAAAGTCAATGGAAATATTTCTATTAGCTTGAATGAGTTCTTGATTTCCACTTAAGAAATAAGGTATTTGGACATTGAATGTAAATCTGGATCCAGCCTTTTGCATTTGACTACAGGTCTGCATTGCATAAAATAAATTAAGGTAGTGCTTTTTTACTGAGAAAGTTAACAAATGACATAGGTCCTTCAGACACATTTGAGGCCGAAACATTCCGTTTAACCTCTGTTCATTAATTAGATTGATTAAACAGATTTTTAAAGATAAGTGTGCTTAGATCAACATAGATACGTTCTATAAAGAAGGCATTATGTTTGTATCCACATTTGCATACAGCTGTATTCACAGATACTATTTTTTTTGACTGCAAATAGAAATAGGTCACCCAGGGTCAGATGACATGCTTTCTTGGGATAAATTACCAATATATCTACCATGGTAAAAGTACAACCATTGGACCTGCAGGAAATGAAGCTCCATATTTGATACTATTCATCCTGCAGAGCAAGTGGAATGTTACAGTTCCAGGACTTTAGATAAGATTTATGAGGACTGTTGTTCCTCTTTGAATATTAAGATATTCCCTGTTCAGTAAGACTGGCGATTTGCTTTTATTGCTATTATTATTTTTAATAGCTAGATCTTTTTCTTCCTGTTGTTATTGAAAGATTATATAATTACACCCCATTTAAAGAAGCACTGACTAGTTACCATGTTGGCATCTCTTCAATAGCTACTGTAACTACTAAAACTAAACACATTCCGCTAACTCCTTCCCAGGAGTGCCCACAACAGAACCCGGCAGAATTTTAACACCCATCCCTCTACAGCATTCTGCTGATATGCTCAAAATATATGTGTAAACTGGTAGGCATCTGCTAAGCTACTAGTGAAGTAGCCAGTAAGTAAATAAATGCATCTGGGCTGCAACCACTGAGATTTATAGCACTTTCCTCTGATTTCCTTTTTCACACTACAGTAAATACAGTAATGGTGCTGGCTAATAAACAGCCATAAATCTGCCTCCCTGTTTTTATGATGTTTGCTGATTGAAAAGTAATGCTGTGAAGCTGATGAAATCAGTGACTATGAATGCAGGAAGGCTCTGTTGGCTATTGGGGGAGGGGTGTAATGTTTTTGGTATATCTGAAACAGTTCATTTTGCAGGACTTTTCCACTCCCACACCGATAAGTTGGGGTTTTCTCACAATCTTCACCCCCTCTATTTTCCAGATGCTGCAGATTATTACTCCTAATAAATTCAGCAGACCCATATGTGGAATAGAAGAGAAGGTCTGGAGTTGTTTTGGACATGGTCTCTCACCAATGATTCAATTCAGTTCCCGTGAAGTCAACGGAAAAATTGTCGTAGACTTTAAAGAGAGCTAAATTGGGCTTCTGTTGCTTGCTTCCTTCCACAGTTCCTTTCATACCTTCTCTTCTGTCCTTGAAGAAGCAAGTCAGTTTGGGAGCAATAGTATACAACACACATCTGTTCCATCAACTTGGTTGATACAGCAGCGCAGGAAACTTCTCAGCTTGTAGGGCCAGGATCTCAGCAGGCAAAGCCTGACAAAAGCATGCTATATGTACCCCACATAAGAACATTCATTCTGTTTCTGTAAGCACCTCAGATTTTCCAAGCCCGATGGGACTGTCCATACGAGTCAGACATTTCAGGTTATGTCACTTCAAGAAAAGTGGAGAAACATGATAGTGACTTTTTCCTCAAACATTTCTTGGCAATATTATGAGAACTGAATCAGAGGCAAACAGAATAGGCAGATTAATTGACAATTATATCTGCAGCTATGCTGGAAACAACTTATTTTATTAACTGGGGGGCCAGCCACTTCTGTAAGGTGGAAATGCTATACACTTGTGAGAGGTAGCCCAATACTAATTAAAGTAGTTTGCAGTATCCAAGATGTCGAATGATGCTCATAGGGAATTGGCTATTGTATTTCTAAACAGGAGAAATAATATTCTTCCCTTTTACCAATGAGAAGATAGACTGTTGGTGTCAGCTCGCAAAACCATTTACTTTCTTATCAACTCATCTAGTCTTGCCCGAGTGCCTTGTTACAACCTCTCCTCTTACCAGATACTTCCAACTTTCCTGAAATTTAGTGCGAGTTCCGTCAAAGAAAATAGTTAAGCTAAGTCTCGCTATACTGACCTGTGAAAACTCTTCCAAGTAGAAGCGTAATTTCATTTTGACAAGAAAAAAAACTTTATCTCCTCCAGTAGTTAAAAGCTACCAACCTTGCAGGTTGATATAAAATCCCTGGGACTAGAGGAACCTCAATGCAAAGGCAGAGGTGAGATCTCATGGTCAATAAAACAAGAAATGTCGTAATTTTCCTTCCACAAGCACCCATGCCAACCATAGTCTTACTTACCTCCCCACAATTAAACAGGCACTAATGCTCACTAATGCTAAAGAGAGAAAAATTTGAAATCAAACACATAGCTACATAGTAAGAATGCTCACAGGGATCACAAAAGAAAATCTTTCTCTGCTATTTTTACCTCCTCAGAGCTGTATGAGCCCAGTGACTGCTGCACTCACAGGACAGGTGAGCTAGCCTGAATCCATTAGTGCTCACAGAACCAGGGGAACATCCATTTTTATTCCTTTCTTGATACTTAAGAATGTGAAATGTGCGAAACAAAGATGCAGGAAGGATGCAGGTGAGAAAAGTCTTCTCTTTGGTCTGAACCTGAGAATATTTCACTTTCTGTGACCAAATTATATTTCACTCAGTATTTGAAACAGGATTCAAGTTGTATGTCAGGACCACCATTGGTGTGATTCATATTTTGCAGGAGGAGAAACTAAAACTGTAAATTTCAAGTGCAAGACAAAAAACATCACTGTGTAGCTCTGTAACACTGAAAGGTCACTGCTTGCCTTGCTTTATCCCTGGCATTCCCAGTTTGTACTTTCTCTGCAGTACATGGATCTCAAGTCCCATTTTTATTAGTGCTAAAATAGACTGTTCTCCCACTGTCACACCATCTGTCTCTTTTCCTCCTGCCTGCCAGTATACAGAACATCTAGGAGTTGTTCTGAAGCAGGGGGGAGAGAATGAAAACTATTGTTTTGGTCGCACACTCTGCTAGCAGCAGCCTGTTTCCAGCAGCGATTGTCTTCACAGAGGGACACACACAGCCTTTGCCAGCTCATGATACACGTTTTGTTAAAAAAACAAAAACAAAAAAACCCCACCCACCCTCGCTGGTTTGGAATGAGGAGAAATGTGATTTCCTTTCTGCTCCCACACTGCGTGATTTCAGAGAAGGGCAACTCCTCCCAATATCAGTGCTGCCTTGTTGACATTTCAGGTTCTGGATCGGAAATTTTTCCTGACAAATTTCTGATTCAGCCTGAGCCTGAATCAGCAGCAACAAGACCTGCTTACAGCACACACCAAGAATGGGGTTTTCAGAAAGTGACAGAAAACACAATATGGGCTGTTGCTGCTTTTTTTAAAAATGTACTTTGACTTTAAATCTATGAAAGCTTTTTTTGGCTTTTCATTACAGACATTGGATTCTTTTTCCCCATATCATAATGGACCTCAGTATGAGTAGCACTGTAGGGGACTGCAAATTCCACTATATATTCGAGACAAGATAGAGATTAAAAGTACTAAGTGGCATAAATGGAGCAACAGACTTATTACAAGGGGTGTCCTCATGTATAACTTTATACATGCCTAACGTTGTGACCAACAGTCACAATCTCATGAAAAAAGCTGGACCGTCACTTTGCATTATGTTGTTAGGAATAGCTGTAGATATTTTTCTAAGGGAACAGACTGAATCAAAGATCCATCAAGCAGGAAAAGAAGAGCAGTAAGAACTTATCCTTGAGAATGGATTATCAGGCTGACCATTGCCCAAGTCCTGTGATGCAAGGCTGCAAGAGTGAAATGGACTGAGCAGCATGAGATTTCTGAAGTCATCAGTACGCAGTGTTTCTGTCCACTATATGCAATACATAGCTGCTGTTTATCAGGAGAACATTAATATTCGTTTTGTTCCTGGACTGGCAAATGAAAAATTAAGATGCCTCCAGTAACTCCCTTGCTTTGAGTATAGGGGATTCAAACACAATGGAAAAAAAGTAAGATATGACAGAAGGAAAGAAGGAAGGTTCTGGAAGCCAAATTTTACACTTGTTTACATGTGTGCATTCTTATTAACATCACTTAGTTTCACAGGAGTAACTGCCAGCACAATATGAATATATTCCAGTATATGTTAGCATCTCATCGCTCTGATTGTAAGGCTGATTGGGCAAAATGGGGAGGGACAGCTTTGAGAAGCTGACTGGAGAGCTTCCATTTGATTTTCATTCATTTCCAGAGCAAAACTGCTTCATATTTTGTTTAATAGTCCTTGCAACATCCTGGGTTTTTCTCTGTGCTGAAAATGAATTTGCATTAAAGTCATTTGACATTTCAAACTTTTAAGACTTTTCATGGGAAAATAGCACCATCTGTAGGAGAAAACAGACCCAATTTCATTTAAATGTATTTCTATTTTCAAGCCATTAAGCAAAAGTTCCTACTTCTAAAGAGAATAAATACTTTAATTTTCAAAGTAGGCTCAAGTTCTGTCCACACAGCAGAACAAATTGACTTTCACTGGTCTCAGGAATGAAGGACAATGTCATTCCTGTCCCCCGATAAGAAAGCAGGTGCTGAGACAGAAAGCTTGCTATCCCAGCTACCTCTGACAAAGTTCAGAGGGGCAGTAATCGTTAACCTACACAGCCGAAGTCCTCCCTTAGCAGCAGCAACTGAGCCCTTCTATACTTTGGGCAAAGTAGGTCCTGACCATTTTTGTACCAACAACAGTCCACTAATAGTGACAACTGCCTGCTATGCTTACATCCAGAGCCAATCCTGCAGATGCTCAGGCCTGCATAAATTACAGGCTTCATCTTTCCAAGGACTTCGTGTGATATGTGATAGACAGTACAGTGCCATATTCTCTGCTGGGTAAATTCACATGTCCCTAAGGAATTATATTGACAGGCAAAAGCCAAGAATCTGGCTTAATAGTTAAACAAACATAGGTACTGGAAATATTCTATATTTAACTGTGAAGCACCTTTTCTTCCTAGCCTTTTAAAAATGGCAGCATTTCCAGCATTCCAGGTTTTCACAGATTTAGTTCTGTTTGCTTGTTGCCATGCTTTTATTTCTTTTGTCTCCTTGATTAATATAAATCTGTTGCAGGAAATGAATAGTGTCATATGAAAAACTTATTTCCTGACACCCTAATAAGGTAACAGTAGCTCACCTGTAACTATAAACAGCTAGTGTTTGTAGCCAGTCTGGACCAATCAACACACTAAAGCATGAGTGACTACATCCATAGAACAACTAATAAAAAAGCTATCACTCTGAAATCTAATTCTACCACAAATAAATATGACATAAATGACATAAAAATACAAGACTAGCTTCTCAGCTACCAATTTCTATGCATACACCCAAGAATCTACCTTATTCAGTGTTACTCAGGTTCTGGTACTATTGTTCCATTCTACTCCAGTGGTTTCCACTCTGTGTAGTGATAAATGATTTCTGGAGGCAAATCAGTAATATTAGGTATACTTAGAATGATACTGTGAAGTAGACTTTATGGGTGACTGGCTTTATTTACATATATGACGACCACTGAAAATTATGGATATGAAAGACAATTCAAGCCCAGCTTTATCATTGAAATTCCTTGCCGCATTCACTCAAGATTCTCTTACGCAGTAGAAGGTAAAATAAAGTATAAACAGCAATGAAAGAAGCAAAAATCATACCTGGTTCCTTTACACTATTTCACTATCCATTTAACTCAAAACAATTTCTAATTTCTTCAGGCCCATTTACAATTAAGGAAGATAATAGTAAAAATCACTTGCCCAGAGTGGTAACAGAATCCAGTTACCAACTGTCTGGACCCAGCCTCACCTCCCAAACCACACTGGATGTCCTCATCTACTATTATTTACAAATTGATTTACATTACAATATGGTGGCATATCTTCCAGAGACTGTTTGTCTGTCATAGAATTGACTCTGAATGACCCAAAACATTTGGGAACTACCTGCATTATCATCAATATCATTTTTAAATATCTGAAAGCAACTTCTAAATGGTCATAAAATTTTGCTATAGCATATCAGAATGCACAAACAGTTTTAAACAGTAAAGAAAGTATCTTCTTTGAAATACAGCCTCTGTGGACATAAGTGAGGAAAGATAATCTTGTCTTTAAAAACTAGAACTAGGAATCTTGAGACAGTTTTTGGCAGAGCCAAGCCTTAAACATCTTGCATGAGTTCAGGCAAGTCATTTCATTTCTCTCTATTCCCTGAAGAAGAGAAGGGAAAGGGAAAGGAAGAGGGGGAAAAAAAAAAGCATTCAGTTTCTCCCTCTTATCTATTTAAGCCTCTACGTGCTCTGGACTGGGGACTCTAATGCCTAAGTCAGCAGTGGGGTAGATAAGGAGGTAGGCAAGGCAACCTGTTTCTGAAGCACACCCCTATTAGAAATAAGGACATATTACTGGCAAAGTTGGTTTGGGCTGTCAGTTGCTTTTTTGTTACTATTCCAGCTGTTGCAAACCATGCAAGCCTAAACCTGCGTGAAGATGATGCACAGGGTGTTGCCCGGGTTCCCAATACACCTCTCTGGGGCTATTAATGCAGGTGTTAATGCTTCAAGGCACTCAAGGCATGAGCCTAGAGAAGACATTTGTGCAACAGACCCTACATTTCCTAATTCTGCTTGCTACTAACAAGCAACAGGAAACTTAATCCACATAATCACTTTAGTATTGCATGATGAAAACATATTCAAGCAACACCTTCTTGCTTCCCAAGGTCATTCACTTTCCTTACTATAAAGTAAGGGTGTCCAGGAGGAATAGGGAAGACCTGCTATTTTAAAGATGCTTCAGTGGTCAAAAGAAAAAAAAAAAAACTCTGTAGCTACTAGTCCATATGTATTCATCTACAACTGCGTCTTTAATCTGGCTGCTTAAAAGTAGGTCACAACATTGCAGGTGTGACAGACTGGCACTACACCACATTTTTGATACTTTCAACCTTCCGATGCAAAACAAACAGCAGAGGCCAAAAAGCAACCATTTAAAAAGCTATTCCAGCAGAGAACTCAGAGCAGGGGCCTTGCAGATCATTTTGTTGGCTTTGTTACCAGACCCTACAAGAGTCGTGCCAGAAATTTCCTTTGGTTTTTCTATGTAAAAATTAACTCTCTGGCAGAGAGCTGAAGTTTCATGACTAGACAGCATGGAACACACTTTCATCTTTGCAAAAAGCTAATAATATTTTAAAAGCAATAAACATTCATTTTTCAAATAAAAATAGACAATCAAATTTGCTGGTAGGATCACCTCTACCCAGTTGACACATTGCAGACCATTATGTTTTATTAAACCACTTTCACAGGTTTGCTAAGAATATTCTAAGCCTCCTCTTCATGAATGATTAACAATATTTTAATGCACAGATGATGACAGCCAACAGCCACATTCAACAGATGTTTACTATTCCCACCCAACTACCATTAATAAGGCAACTTTGGTGCAAAATACCAATCATGGTGGATAAGAGCATTCCTAACCTAGCTCAAGGCATATTTTGTGCACTTAATAAGCATGCATATTCAGTACAATTCATATACCTTCATCAGAACTCTTTTCCATTCACTTTCTTCTCTATTCAGAAACGCATGAAATTCATGCTAGCACTCAAGAATGGGCAACGTACTGAACAGCTATTTAGCAATGGTGCTGCAGAGTATTTTGCAAGCAAACACCAGCAAATTCTACACAAACTGTGAGCTGACTAACAGCGTACAAATGTGGCACTGAGCTTGAACTAATAAACACTGGTGAGATGCGCATCTATTACCTTGGATGAGTTCACACAGTTTCTGGCTCTCTCAAAGAGAGAGCAAAGCAAGCATCTTCCTGTGACGTGTGATGCAGATATACCATAAGCCTTTGTAGGCATCCATACAGAATATAAGCAAAACTGAGTGAACAAACTAGATTTCACATTCCAATGTAAATACGAGATGCACGAAGGAAAGGTAAAAGAATGTTTTTACTTTCCAGCATTTCATACAGAAAGCAGTATAGTAGTGGCAGGAAAAATTGGTACAGTTGTGCATCTGAAATGTCCTGTTATTTGATTTAAAATGTTGCGTACGAAAAATAATGGTTTAAAGGGAGGTGAAGAGGAAGGGGCAGGAAAGAACTGAAATGAACTTATCCGCAACTATTACAAGAGAGTTCTTGCATATCTGAATGCAGATGACAAAAAAAGGGGGTAAAAAGCAGGCAGAGACAAAGAAATCAATTCAAGCTTGATCCGCGACGTTCAGTGATGTCAGTAAGAGGCTTTTGACTTAATGCATGCCCTTAGGATTCTGTACAACCATGAGGGCAAGTTTATATTGGGCTATTGATAGCAACATTTTTCAATTATTACTTGGAAGAATCAGCCTTTTCAGTCTTCCTGAAGTTCCCTGACTGTTGGCCAAATTCCGCTCTCAAACATATGCATCCGTTATCTTCCACTAGATACATTTGCACTGGAAAAGAAAATTTAGCTGCTTGGTGTGAATGATTAAAACATTGAACAAGAGAAGGAGGCTGAATAAAGATTTAAAAGATTATTAGTTCCATGTTCTTATTGAAACAGAAAACAAAACAGCATCTCAATTGATAAAAACACACTAGCAGTGAAAGTAACTATTCTGTGAGCCATATGTCATCTAAAGAAGACTAGAACTACCATTTCTAAAAACATGTTAGACAAGAATTGCCATTCTGTGACTGAGTCCTACTCCTACCAATATCTTGCTGGGCCACACTGTAAAATCATTAAAGTTTTCTACTTAGAAATATAAGGAAAGTCTGTTGGCTTTGGAAACATTTATTAGTTGATATTTGGAGCTCTCTGAAGTGTTTACATACACAGCACTTTATTTCCTAGTAAGAATTTCATACAGTTGTTTGAAAGCCTTTAAGGATGTATCATCACATATGTTGCTTTTAAATGTACAAGTGGCAATTTAATTAGACAAATAAAGATTTTCTAGGATAGAACTGAATATTCAGTTATGAAAACTGCCTTGATCAGAAAAGCTTTAAGTAAATGTGTGCATGTAAGCATGCTTCTGTCTTTCTTCCTTAGACAGTCAGGTTACTGTTATTTGTCCATGGACCTTTCTCTTCTTAAAAGAGCCTTCATATTTCACTCTAGTTTATACGGTGACTCTTATTTCTTTGTGACAGTTGGGCTATGACTGAAGGCAAAATTTAAGATCCAGCCTGTTGACATTGCTTACAGAAAACCCTTGTGGTTGTTTATGTAAATAAACTGCAGAGTTTCACAAACCAACAATTCAATAGACATTTTGTTTGGTGTTTAACCGTTATGTTGGATCAGATAACATTACCAATGCCATTTTATTTGTCTTGCCTTCAGATGAGACGTGGAAGAGCATATCTGTTATCAAAACACCATCGGCTTATTCCATTGGCACAGCTGTTACAGAAGGTAACACACAAAAAAAGACCCACCTGAACTTAAGTGTTAGCTGGGCCTCCGGGCTTAGGAAACAGTCATATGGTAAAAGGGCTCATTGGAAAATCATTTAACAAGCCAAAAAGGCAAAATGGCACAACTGGAAGAAGCACGTGTGGTGTGTTTTCTCTCTGGTCCCAGCTGCTACTTCGGTAAAAGATCATTTCTCTAGATGAAGCCAAGCCCATAATGCAAAGAAAACCACAGTTCTTTCCAAAACTACACTAACTCCTCCTTGGAGAGTCAGAGGGATATGCAAAGTTCTCTTCCAAAATTCTCTTCTCTCATTTTCTTCCAAATGCTGTTTTTGAAGCTAGGGAATAAGAAGGTGAGAAGGGGGAAGAGAGACGCAGAGACAGAGAGAGAACGAGACGCAGAGACAGAGAGAGAACGAGACGCAGAGACAGAGAGAGAACGAGACGCAGAGACAGAGAGAGAACGAGACGCAGAGACAGAGAACTTTTCTAAGTTCTGCTCTTCCCAAGTTCCCATTGAGCACTAGTCTCACATGAAATGCAGCCCCCTTCCTTTTGAGAGCATTGCTTTCTGCAGTGGCTGAGAAAAGTTTATAGAAACAGTCTGCAGAAACAGCATCTCAGAAGGGGGAAAATTAAAGAACAGCAGCAAATTCAAGCTTTCAATGAGCTGAACAAGAAAATCTGGAAGGCAGCATCGATACCAGGTGGCACTGGCTTTCAGTGAGATCTGGGCATAAAAATAGGATATATGCTATTCTCGATCAAGCACAGCGAATTTGTATTCAGTAAAAGTTACAAAATTGTTTAAACAGCCCAAGAGACATTAGAGTTTGTGATTTGTAGCAATTTGCCATTCCTTCATCTGTCCTTTTTAGATTTCTGTCTTTCAAGATGGAGAGGGACTTTTAGTCTCTGAATTTACTTTCCATTTTATGACATAACAATGGCAACAGTTGCTACCTTCTGAGATAACACACAAACTAGATAAAATTCACCCTTGTGGAGAGAGCTAGCTGAAGGCCTCTGTCTGCTCCATTTACAGGCTAGGTCAAACACTTGTAGTGATACAGATGCACTCTACAGGATGTCTTCTCCAGGCAGAATTTCATTCAGCAAGCTATTTCTGAAACTGAAGAATTTCACACACACTAAGATTTTCTTAAGATCTTCTAAGTACTCAGAAATCATCATGATGAGGATGATCATCAGTTCCTTCATTACAACTTTCAAACAAAACATTATTTATCTGGACACTCAGACTATCCAACTTTTCTCAGAAGCCATAATGGCTAGAAACAGTTTAAAAAGGAAACAAATTACTATGTCGTCGCATAACTTCAGGAGGTGAAGATTTGAGCAAAACTTCAGGTATACAAGGAATATCACAATAATGACTGCAACACAGTATGCTATCCTGGTACCACCTAAGTTTAAAAATGTATACTAGAGATGTGTCCATACTACAACTTTTAACCAAATTCAGATTCAGATTCTGGCACAATTAGCTTCCTATAATGTAATACCTGATCTGCTAAAATGCAATACAGCCAAATATAACCAGTTGACTCTGTCTATAACCACTGTGAACTCTTTAGAACTAGAGCTGGCATTTGTTTTGGTAATGCAATCCTGATCCATTGCTAGGGGGTTCCTGGACATTACTGCAATATAAGTAAAAATTACAATTTTTAAATGCTACTGAAAAGTCAAGAGTACAGGCAAAAATCAATTGCAAGAGAAAAATAACTTAAATTTATTCATGACAATTGTATATATAGAGCAGTTAAGAGTTAACAATGAAATAGCAAGCAGGACCGTAAAGGCCAGTGGCAACAGAAAATGAGCTGGAAAATTCTTACGCTTTTAGGACCTGATTTTAATTTGCATGAAGGACTTCGTTTCACTCTAGCATTGTAAAACAGATTTAGCAAAAGTGAGAATTATGTTCTTACTGTTTTCTCATGCATTCTTCTCATACTCATTTGCAGCATCCTGAGGTTTGAACAAATTGCACTAGCTCAGAAAATTTCCAGTTTGCAAGGCTTTTTCCCCTCAGTGAAAAATTTATGAAAGTGTTAAATGTTTTTCCCTTGCTTTTTTCTATGCAGACTACAGTTATACGCTGACCTAGCCTCCTCACCAAAATGTGAGGAGTAGGAATGGAATAAATAGGTCAGGTTTCAAGAGATATCTAGCTTGGAGTGATATTTGAAGGTCAGGAATGCAAACCAGCAGCCAAGCTGTCATGGGAGAAACACAGGGAAATCTCTTAGTATATTAAGGAAAGGTCTCTTTACCACAACTCTTTCTGCCATCTTCCCTTGCCTCACTAGCAGCTAAGGAAACATGCTGAATTATAATAATCTCAGCAGTTTCATGAGTGTAATTAAACTTCCAAATTAGGTGACAAACTGGAGTGAAAAAGATTTCTCTAAATTCTGCTGAGCAAGTATGTAACTTGGACCCAGCTAAGTGAACTTCAAGACCTCATGGTTTTATGCTGAGAATCTGTAAAACTCACATGCACACAAGCCTTTGGTGCAGAATCAGATGAAACTCAGTTTCTCCAGTTGAATTTTACTTTCAGCCTGGGTCTGCTGCAAACTACAGGTGATAGTAAAACTTGGTAGAAAAGAAATGATAGGAGAGGAATGAACTTATGTAACACAGAAACTGAAGGCAAGATCTGCACAAGCTCTGAAGCCCAAATCCCAAGCGTTACACAGCAATAGTCAGCATGTGCTGAGAAACACAAATTATTAAAGGCACTATCACAAAGCTTATATATCTCATCTTAGGAACAGGCCTCCCACTGTTTATGTTTATATTTCATTTGTAAAAAGTAAGAACAAGCATCACAGATGTTGAAATTTGCTGCTCTGGTTTGGCTTGGAAAGATATGATGCAAACTGCTAGATGAACACTGAGAGTGATTTTCCCACAGAGACATATTTTCATTTTTCAAGACCTATCGCTTCATGGTATTGCATCGTGTAGCATAACAAAGTGATGTGTCTGAATAACAAATCACTAGCTTCCTGCTGAACACGTAAAGAAATAATAAACCAACTTTGCCTTCCCTTTTCTTTGGTACAGATTCTTCTGAGTGAAAATGATATGACAGTGTAATCATAAGGCACAAGAAGTCTTAAGGTAAATGTAAATATAGCCTTGTCAAAAGGCCTAATGTAAATGTAAACCAAGTCCAGAGAATATCTGAAAACAGTGGATCACATAAGGAGAGTACAAGCACATCTGTATCGTAAAATGGGACATAAGTCCAGAAATTCCCAACATTGACCCATGCCAGGTAAGCCCAGACAAGGTAGAGTTGGAGAGATGCATCAGCAGACAATGTAGTCTCAGCACTATGATCCTCAGTATTCCTTGTTAGAGTGAGCTCACACAAAAGCAGCTCATACATCCTTTAAACCATCTCGCCTTAGATCTACTGTTCCTGAATATTTAACCTGTGATTTATGTTTTACTTTTGGTTACCATCTTTTTGAAAACAGCAGACAATTCTCTGCTCTATTGCAAAAATAATAGAGAACTGAAAAACAACCATGTCCCAGCTGAAGTAACTTACTATCAACTTTATAGTTACAGAAGAAAGGGCAAAGGTCTCCATTCCAGCTAATTTTCCAAAATAAAGCTATTAACATAACTTTAATATATCATGTTCTTTCTTCAGTCCAGAATATCCTTATAAGAGATCACTTACTCCCTATAGGATTATACTGAGCAACTCTACTTCGATGTCAAGCCAAACCTCTAAGCTCTACTCTCCTTCCAAGCCTGTCTTCAGTAGGTCATCCGCCTGAAATTTATAATATGGCTTCATCCCAGCTCCGTAGGAAAATGTAATCTCTCCTCTGAGCTATTTTTTTTTTTTGGCCTTTTTCTTTTTAAATAAGGATGAGAGAATCACCTGATTCATGCCCACAAAAAATCAGCTGAGAGGCTACTGACTGTCATTAATGCAACCAAATCTTATAGGGATAAGCAACCTATGGGTGAGGTCTAGATGTAACAGAATTACAATTCCTGACATGACTTCACAAAACAATCCAACAGAGACACCACATTTTAAAAACAGTACAGCCAAACTGACTATTTGTTTTTTCTGGCCAAGTTTCTAAAGGCCATGACCAGCCTTTAGAAGCACTAGTAATTATACCGGTGATTTATTTTATACAGTGGGAACAGGATTAAAGGCATTCAAATAGAAATATAAAAACAACCAACAGAGAGAAAGTCTTTAAATTCTTATTCTTTACACCAACCACTGCTTTAAAGAATCACCAGTCTTCACCATCTGACAGCACCTAGTTCATTCAGATTCCACTGTTGTTACTGTGCTGAAGTACTGTCTTCCAAAGAAAAAGATATTGGTTGCAAAGAACATTTTTGGAAGAGACCCTAATCAGAAGGAGCATGTAAGAGTCAAGAATGTGCCACTTACACTATCTTCTGATATTTTCCCAGTTGCATGACCTTCATTAAAAAATTTTCTGCCCAGTGAAGTGATTATAGTGATGAACGGTCATTTAGCACTTTCTATTCCTTAAAGGCACTCAGTCACACTTGATGCTGCAGAGAGTATTTATCTTCTCTGAGAATGTTTAACACTATAGAGATGGCAGCCGACATTGTCATGATGAAAGAGTTGTTCGTTTATCTTTCTCCAATTATCCTTTACTACAAAAAGCTGCTATTAGCTGATTCTCTTATTCTTTTTCTTGTTGATTACAGTGAAAGACAAATCTTATTCAAATTACTGATGAAAGACTTCTTCATAGACTGGGCCAGGCTGACCCTCTCATATTCTTCCACTAATGTCTTATCTAAGCTGCCATAGGGAATTTACAGTCATAGTGCTTACCTTTTAATATGCCTTCAAAAATATAGCCGCAAACTAAGTTTATCTTGCACTAGTTTCTTCTCTAAACCATCACAGATGATAGCTTTTTGCTGTATCTACCACAATTAAAAACAAAATCTCATTTCCTATAACAGAAAAATATCCAGCATTCTGAGGATTAGCAAGCATTTTCCTGATTACCTGGTCCACTGCCAAATCAGACCATAAAAATCTTTAAACTGGAGCATGTTGCTGTGGGTTCATTAGTTAAGGAATGAACAAACCCTAAGTGATACAAATTATTCAAGGCCAACAGACTTATAGACTCTTAACTTCTATTTATGCTTAAAATGGTATCAGTTTTCTATGAGATTCTCACTGGCTTAAGAAATTTAAGTTACTTAAATGTAATTACTTTATATGCCAAACATGGGGTAGCCATCACATTGAAAAAAGCCATACCTTTTGATTTGATATGTCTAACTGCATATTTAAATGAGGTTAGAATAAAATCTTTAAAAGACATCTTTCTTGCTTTTTGCTTCAGGGCAAGCCAGCCTTCTATTTGTGAAAAAAACTAAGCTGGAGGCTTGTTATTTTATCTCTTTTTTCAAGGAATATGACAGATCTTATTATTGTAAAGGTTTGGAATCATCTCCTGGAATGCAATCATTATAAAACATTGGTAGATACCACAAAGTGAGTTACTTTCTTTCAACAGCTTTGGTAGCATTTTTTCCACAACCAGGTTGAAAATTAAACACTTTGTTTGCCCTAGATTGGAAGGAATAATTCAGCCCACATTTTTCACACCCCAAACTGTTTTCTTTTTGCTTTCAGAACAAATTGAAAAGGAAGGCATAGAAGCTATTTTTAAAATTCGAAGAAAGGCTCAGTGAGTGATGTCTCTGCGATGTTGCTGAATTCCCAAAAGATTACGTACAATTTACTCATAACAGCCTTGTCACGTCACACCAAAGGTTCAGGAAGCCTAACATTCATTCTCCAACAGTGACCAATGGCTAATTGGGAAGCATCTTAAAGGTCATAGCTTGCTCTACAAAAGCTAGAAAACCTGACTGAAAAGTTGAGCATATACACTACATCTGCGTGTGCTCAGATATGCCTATATAAGCTCTAAGTCTTCAAACTAAACATACGCAAAATTTCCATTTATAAAACAGAGATGAAGTATTATGATTTCCACTCCATCAGGCATTCACTTCTTAAAGTACAAATTATTCTGGCCAGAGAAACTCTTATTTGTATCTTTGCCCACAAGTTAAAGTCATTAGGCATTGCTGTAATTAAAATAATAAACAATAACAGATAAAAGAAAAAAAAACAGGTTTCCTAACAGTAACCAAAACACTCAATTTAAAACCACAGGCTTCCTGCAGAGTAGTAGTTAAAAAAAAAAAAAAATTGAATTTTTGAAATAAGGAAAAAACAACAACTACTGCAAAATTTGAAATATTTTACCTACTTAGACAGATCTCTACTCTCTCATACTCTAAAGCAGCAACAGCAGCCTGCTGAGCCTCTACAGTGGGTGATTTTCTTTTCACGATTTTACACAAAGGAGAACGCTGCCTGAGCTGAGCATGACCAGTATGAAACATGGAGATTCTTAGGGTGTGATAAGAGACACATTTATTGACATTAGAAATTAACTCATTTTTTATTCCATTTTTTTATTTCATTTTAATTGTAAAAAGAAAGATTGGGGGAAACAGTGAGATCAAAACTGGACAATACAAATGAGTTTTTCCTCTCTGTAATGTTTTTAGCTTTTTCTTAGTAAGGATAATATACATTGAAGTCTACAGAAATTGCAACCAAGAACAATTTGATTTTGACTCAAATTTGATTTCCCTCCCTGTCTTTTTAATATTATGGCCTTTCTGTTAAAAGCTTAATCTAACCTACGCAGTTGCTGGTTACCAGTAACAATTAACAGAGATGCTCAGAGAAAAGACCAGATCATTGTCCAGTGCTAATCAGAATAGCTCCCATGATAGCAAAACACTCTACCAATTAACTCCAGCTGAGGATTCACAACTTTTGCCCTGTCAAATCGGCATTCATGATACCTGAACGTCATGACAATAGTGTGTTATGATCACCACAGTTAACATTTTCTCATTCAGTTGCAGCTACCTTAAGCAGACAATATAGAAAAACAGATAAAACTAACATAAAACCACCACATATGCAGGGCCAAAACTTATCCAGCAGTCAGGAGGAAGAAAGAAAGCCCTGCTTCTTTGATGCTTTAAGCAATTAAAATATATTTTCTTCACATTTGTCCCATTTTTTTTACTTTAAAAGGAAACGGCACAGTGTTATAGAAGCCTCTACTGAGCTGCATTACAAGGCAGGCAATGCTAACAGCAGTATTTGGTTTTAAATTCTGTTTAAGCAAAGACACAGAGTACAAAGGAATAACAAGACTATTCATTTAGGATGGCAATGCACATACGCTCACATTAGTGCAACTACAGTTAAGTTTGCACACAGGCATAGTACCTGCCTGACAAGCTACCAGTGAGTGAGTGGAGGGTAACAACTTAGGATTCTGTCTAAAATCCTAATGAAAATTAAATTTCATTCAGGAATGTTGGGGGGGGGCATTTTTCCCCTAGTAAGTGCAGTCAGTCAACAACTGGCTTGTTTTTGCTCTTTGTATACATACATGCACACACTTTTATACTTTTTTATATACTTTTAACAAGTAGAATAGTTAGAAAACCCTTCTAAACATGACAGCAGAGCATCTAAAACAGCAGAAATAAAGATTCTACATATAAGCTGTTTTTTTTTCACATTTGAAATAGCTAGATCTTCCCCACTATAATCTCACTGCTGGAACAAGAAACTATCAAATGGTCCAGTTGTAGGGAGAGCAAGAAATGGGGCATTGAGACTGGTATCTTTGTTATTCGTTGTTATCTGTGCTATACAGTGACATCAAAATGTGCCCTCTGAAACCAGATTCCCAGTCTTAGATTTCATAAAACACAGAGTGAGAGAGAATTCCTGTCCTTAATACTTAAGACACCAGATAAACTGTATGGATATAAGTATGTATTATAACATCCTCTTAGGAACAAAAACCTAAATATTTAATTGGTCTACCATAACACAGCAATTCACTGCCTGAGCTCCAAGGAGATCTCAAATTTGTGGATCTAGATGCAAAACCACTCTCTACTCCAAACACCAAGCTCCAAGTATGTGAGAGGAAAAGATCCCAAGCAAAAGAAACCTTGGAAAAAGGAACTAACTGGTGCCTTTAATAATCAGCACTTTCTACTTCTTCACATGGTAGTGTGGACTAGAGACAAATAGCAAAGCAACATTTCTGAAGAACTTCTGTTTTGTAAGCAGTTATTTGGTTTACATATCACTTTTCTGCATGTGCTTTATTTTTAATGAAATTTTAAAATTTTAAAACTGTAGAAGTGTTTGCTTTTCTCCAAAAATTACTAATCCAGGCTAAATCTTGTGTGAGGCAACTTTCTTTACTTTCAGGATGAAATGAGCTCCTTTCTAAATATGCCAGGTCACTGGAAAATAAAAAGCTCAAGATGGGAAGAAATTAAGGCCATGTTCAGTATGACATCCTTGCTTAGCAGGAACTAACTTACCATTGTAGACAACCACTTAGAGCAGAACATAAGCCCTCCAAAGAATCTAATCACTATTTCCACATAAACTAAGATGGCACAGAGAATACTATTCTGTTGCATAAAGTTTTATTGCAGAAAACTTACCACTCACTTCTTTCTGTACATATTTTTTTCTTTCCAGATTATATTAAGAAATTGTTGTACCACATGAGAAACTAAATTAAGCCTAATTCTATCATGAATTTGAAGTTGGAGATAGGAACAAAATTCATCCAGAACTCTATTTTCTTTTCTAATCCTTCCTGTTTTAATAATTGTTATTACTTTTTATATTTTAATCTTGAATCACAAAGATTACTTTAAGGACGATGTAAGCTATTTAAAAAAAAATCACATAAGTGCAGACTATGTATGGAGCATAATCTTAATTCACTTCTAATTTTTTCCAAGTCATCACTCTAATTGCTTTGTTAAAGAAGTGAGATTTATAAAATCATGGAAGCTGATAGTATGTTTGTGCACTAACCTTTTCGTTTTCCGCACAAACTGTTCTATTCATTGGGGGGGAAAAAAAATTAACAAACAGATTACTAAAAACATCTAAATCCATGCTCGAGTACAAACAGTCTCTCAAAAACAACCACCACCAGCATACGCACACATACACTGATACAAAATCACGATCTCTCAGAAGTTCCTTACAATCTGCAAATCAGAGTCTCTCCTCATACAGAAGATGGGGGGGGGGGGAAGAGGGGGAGGAAAAGAAGGTGGGGGAAAAGAGGACCACATGAAGTTACAATGGTCAGAACTAAGAACGATCGTGATTGCCAGTACAAAAATACTCTCGAGATTTTTTGGTTTTATTGTACATCCAATATTAACTTCCATTTATTTTCTAGGAATTAATGCCATTGAGCAATACAGCTTGCATGCTTTCACATGTCATGTTTATATGTTCTAAATGTGACAATTTAGTTGGAGCTAGGAGAATTCAACCATCACGCTGTTTAATTTTCAACTCAGTCTTTCTTAGCCTGGACATTAAATATGTCTACACTCTTTACTTTCCTGACTTGCATGAAGCAGTTAATATTTTTAAATGAAAACATCCATCAATACGGTAGAAATTCTTTTCCCTGAAAGGTGAAATTCATCTCAGCTGCATAGTAGAAGGCTACAGCTCATATACTGTTGTCTAGACTTCTTTTCCAGCCAGTGAAGACAGTCAGGCACTTTTAGGGCATGATTCACCTCACCTATTTTAAATTTCTGCCTTCATCTAGGATAAAGTGAGTCATGCCCTGGAAGTACCTGTCTTTCTCCAATGACTGACAAAGGAGTCCAAAATGACAACTCAGCTGTAGGTGTCTGTACTGTACCCCTTTACTCTTATGCAGATGAACAACACACATAGGCTCTGCCTTGCTTTCATAACCTCTTATTTTTCAAGAGAGTTTTTTGCCTCAGTATACCTGAGACGTAGAAACATTTTTCCAGACATGCGCACTCTGAAGAGGGAAACTTTTAGCAAAAGCTTTGTGTCTTAACAATCAAATTTGTTGAAAAATGGAGAAGGTAATGAACACTTCTGGAGGACAGCAGCTATTTTTATGAGGACCACTTAGGAAAAAAGTCATTATGGAAAGAATGTCTTTGATTCATATTTTCTTCCTTTTCCCTAGTTGCTTACTGGTTCATTTTTTAAAAGCAAAAATACCTACCAGAAAACTTGAGAGAAAAAAATTGCAGAAAGAAAAGGAAGAATCCATTCAATTTAGGGTATTTTTAAATTTTCAGATATTCTCATCCTTTTCTACTTGTTGACTGCCTCTACTTGCAACATTAAAATCTTCTGCAGAAGACAGCAGGGAGGAGAAACATCACCTTTCTCTTTCCTTCTGTGGGCCACACCTCGCAAGCACTATGAAGAATCTCACCCAGATGAAGTTCTGTCACCATAGTCAATGGCAAAAAAAACCAATCCACTCAATTTTGGCTGGAATAGTAGCAGAGAAGAGCAGAGTGCCAAGGAATATTTTTGTTTTGCAAAATTAAAGGACGTTCCATCATTACAGCTAGAACCCCATATGTCATTCATGCCGAGGGATACCAGTAACACATTTTCTTCTGAAGAAAGAACACAATGAACTGATTAATCAAACCTTAATACTGTGAAGAAAATTATTAGAGCCATTTGTTAAAATAGAAAAAGGGCATTAAAAAAATAAACAGTTACATGGTTAATGCAATGATATTTTCAATGGTTAATGCAATGACATTTTCAAGGTCCTAGGTTTACAAAAAATTGGCACCTTCTTCTTTCCAGAACTCCAGTGTTTCTGAAGAGAGAAGTTTCTTAGAGGTTTTCTCTGATTCTCTAAAAACAAAGAGACTGATTCTGTTTATATCTGCATGAATCAGGGCAAGGCTATTGAAATACATGTGTTTGATTCTAGGCACGCTGCACTGTTGAGGTTTTTCTTGTTTTGTTTTTTACAAGAAGCACGGGAAGACATCATGAAATCCTCCTATTTACCTATTTTGCACAACAGACAGGAAGAGTAGGATTAAATACACCTCACTGCAGTGAGAAGCTATGTGTCTATTTGAAACTGGTTGCCTAAGTTCTCACTATACGATGAGACAGATACCTCCGAAGGGTGGTGAATCCCATGATGTACAAGAGCCTAGAGCAGGTGAAATGAATGGATGACTCATTTAAGCTAGAGATACAATTTTTAGACAAGCAAAATTAGGCAATATGAACTATACAAGATAGCAGGATATAGAGAATCAGTCCCAATGAATACACTGGGGAAAGACAGCGCAAGATCAGAATTAGCAGATACGTGCTTCCTTCATGAAGGATACCAGCCCAGCACACTGAGCAGAAACATTCTGTACCCAAAAGAGCATTATTGATTTTGGCTTCTCTACCTTGTAGTTCCCAGTTTCCTATACAACAGTCTATAAAATAACACGTCCCTTAAAATCATATTAAACAGTGCTTTAATATGTTTCAAGACATGGATGTGTGGTATGAAACACATCTGTAAGAAACTGATGGCTGACTGCAGTCTGCTAGTTTAAAAACATAGACAACCACTGCCATATGTCCGAGAATGTAACAGTACTTCCTCCTAGGGAAAAGTGTCTGTGTTCAGGCTATCTCTGAATTTAAGTAATATGAAAAGATATCCTATAGGAATTGAACATAATAGTAGATGTTACAGAGAAGAACAAATAGTTTCCAGTAATAAGTGATTTTGTTTATTGCCCACTTTGTAAAACTCTAAATCGGAATCTTACAGGAGCAACAGGAGGTTTCACATATACTCATAATGCACAGACCCATGCTGCTCCCATAGATATCACAGTATATTTTTTCTCTGCTGTTCTAAGATAAAGATCTTTGGTAATTTCACTGACCTTAAAAATTTAACAGTCTCAAATAGGTCTGCGGCATCAAGACTGGAGGAAGCTAGGATGGCGGAAGGGAGCAGACAAGAGAGCTTATAGAATGATGAGGCTCCTACTCCCTCATGGGATCAGATTTCACATTTTACCATGCAATGTAGATGGGGTATCTAAACCCTTCTTCAAATAGATTTTTAAATGTAACTGTACATGTTTGGTATTATTTTAGCCAAAATCATCTAAAGACATAGGCAAGGCAAAGATCATAGACAGAGATAATATCTCTTAGACCAATTAGTAAATCCTATTTGCATATCTACACAATTCCACACACAAATGAAGCACATGACTATGCACTCATTTTTGATGTGCAACTGCATGACTAGATCTTTTCCTCCACCAAAATCACTCTAGAGCTTCTTCAATATTTTGCTGCCCTTTTCATTTTCATTTTAATTTTCTTAGTATATGTCAGAAACAGAAAATCCACTCATCAACCATCTTCACATTCAAAGTTTAGGCTCTGTGCTAAACTCACCTAGAGGGGAGTGAAGCCACTGTCAAAATTCTGTAATCAGTCAATCCTCTGGCATGTATTGTATTGTCTATTACTAATCTTACTAAGGCAACGTGAAACAACAGAAAGCATAACTGCAGAGAGCACTGTTCTGTGTGACCCAAAACCAAGGATGGAGATTGAAAGCCAGCAACACGTGCATATTGAGCTGGCATTTGTAACCAGTGAATAAGCAATGGCCTATTATCCAAAACTAGTTAAGGATCTTGGATGCCTAGGCAATCTGGTATGTTACTTTGTTCAGCAAGTATTAGCTAACTGAACCACCTGATCCTCTGCCTTTCTGCAAAACTAGCAGTTTAAATGGAGAAATACAGCAGGGCCAATGAACCATACTGTGGCAAAAATGAAGAGGAAAACTTTTATTAAGCTAATCCAGCATCAACTGGAAAAGGCCAACTGAAACACTTTGCACTTTTAATTGCAAAAATCTACTAGTTCCAAACACTAGTTTTATTCTGAAATGACTAATTGGTGACTATATTAAATTCATCTTTAGATTTCATTGAAATCCATAAGGAAAGTCAGAATTATAATGACCATCTGGACCAAAAAAAAGTTACTGAGATGGAAAACTCTTTGTTTTTATATAAGATACAGTGAATCAGAATGTCACCACCAACTGACAGGCTTAATATAAAGATCACAGCACAAAATACAAGTTGCTGAATTTTAACTAACCAAAGAGTTACAGAACAATTTCTACCTCTATGTTGAATCAAGAAAAGCAGAGTGCATAATTTGATCTTGTATTAATTCCCTGGTGCATTGTGGATAAGCAGGCGGCACTGAAAAGAAACATGCAGCATTTTAGCAGCCTTGCTATGGTATATGAATAAAAGCCAAAGCACGTGAACCATATCAAAAGTACCAGAGCCTATCTGGAGGCTGGAAATTACCCAGAGAAAGGAATGTCCTGATTTCATCTCAAGATTCAGATTTCAAGACTGGTTTTCTCCTGTGGCTAATAAAAACATGCTACTGTATTTTAGACAAATGAAAAGGGGTAAATTCACAACAGGTAAGTAAAATGTAAGATAAACAAAAACAAGTAATAGGGGCATTCCTTAATGCAATGTATGGAGAGCCTGGAAGAATTCAACAGAATTCACAAGGTCACTGTAGGATGGCAAAAGGGAGTTTTTCATATGAAGTAGATGTTTTTGTGACCAACCTGTAGGTCTGCAAGCTGCTTCTATCTAGAAAGTACATATATGAACACCTTGGCCTGTCAGGAAGATGATCCTGCTCCCACAGAACAGCACTGTTTAAAGCATAGTTTTTTCTTCCTCTGAATCTTATTCTTGGCCTGTGTCTGGGGTCAGGAAATCAATTTGATGGACTAGTGGTCAGATACTTTAAGCATCTAAAGTGCTGACTGCCAGAAGCTGGAAAGATCACTGCACATTGCCAGCTCCTACCTTCTACCATTAATAAAGCCATAGTCAGAAATAGGAACTGACCAACATGGAACATTGGTTTGATCCAGCCCATCAGCACCAAATGCAGCCATTCACTCTTTCTGTGAACATTTTATGACAATTTCCAGAAAGGCTATGTAATCTAGCATTCTAATTCATTGGTTTATGAGCCACATAACTTTCTCCAGCCACAAAAGCCTGGTCAATTTTTTCACAGTAATATTTCTATAAAATATCATAAAAATCAACATTTCTCTCCTACCCTTTTACTCTGACCCAGACTCAAGCAGAAGACTCCATGTATTCCCTACCAGTTTATACACCACAGGACACTTGCCTTGGGCTCAGGACAAATCTCTTCCGATCACTTCACTTTGTAGCATGCAAGATTACCATCTGAAGACATTCATCTGTGAGGGGGCCATAAAGTCCTAGGTAACTTGTAAAAGGCTGCTCTTGCCTCACCCCTTATCATAAATGCCGTTTTCCTGAGTTTCACATCTTTTTCAGTAAAGGCATGTAATATGTCATTTATAGCAAAAGGATCATCCTTCTACCCTCTGACTGGAAACAATTGTACAGGAAAGCAGTAATTGTGAAATAGGAAAATAGGACTCTTATGGAAAAGAAGAAAAAAGCCTATGCATCATGAATGCCAAATATATACTGCTAAGCATGCCCAAGACAGTCTCCCCAAAAGTGCTACCTAAGAACATTATCACGCTTATTTTAGAAGACAGAGGACAGTCACGCATGGAAACCAATGAGCTCTGCCTATAAGGCAGGCATTAGGAATAAGGGAGCATCCCAGAGTTGTTAGAGATAACTTTCTGGAAGTAAACAGGAATAAATATCATGCAATTGCAATTAACAATTACATAGCAAGTACTAATTGTGTGCATACAAAGGGTCCATCTAGTACAAGCAAATGCAGCACGTAATAGAAACAGATGTGTTCTTCCATGTGTAAATACCCAGTTACAGAATTACGTTGTTTAAAATACCTTGTACCAGAAAAAAATACTATCACTGCATAAAAATATATATTTTGCAAAGGAGAGGCAAGTAGAGAACAATCTAGAAATTTAAATAACATTGAAACAGAATCTCACATTGACATACATACAGCTCATGGCAACTTCAGCAGATCTGCACATGAAAAGAAAAAAGATCCCTATTCTAACAGACATTAGAAGCATTCAGAGACCCTCTATAACTAAAGCCAGTGGTAGCACTTAACAGAGGAAAATCCCATAAAAAATATTACAACACAAAATGACAGAAAAAATATTTACAGTTAGGTCAGGAATCTTTAACACAATTATTGCATTTGACCCAAGATTACAAGCACATTCTTCTCGCTGCTTGTGCTGAACTATAGAAAACAATGACTTATTATGCATAGAACTATAACAGAAATTTGGTACAATGTTTTTCTCTTCTGACTTGGTGAACCTCTCACACCATAGAAATTAAAGTGATGGATTTCTCATGGACACAAAGGATTGCAAATTCTGACAGATATTATAAGGTAAACCTGAGAAGCAGCTGAATGAAGTATTTCTGACATGTATATGTGGCTAAATTCAAATTGTCCATTGTAACAATTACATGATTTGGAATTACAAAAATAGCTAGCTTACTGGTAAAAAAAAAAAAAACCAAAAAAAAAAAAAACCCACACACCCTTTCTGTCATGCTTCATGTGAAACATTTGAAAGCCCCTATTCACTCAAAGTTAATCTGTCAAAATCCCTAAATAGAGAGCTAGCAAAACGCACTTTGCTTTTATGACACTCAGCTGGGCCTGATCAAAATCCAGTCATGATACTCAAAAACATTTAAATAGAAATAGGTAGGCTAAAATGCAGTGATAACAACAGCCTTCAGGATATCTCAATCAGATTCAAAAGACTCAATCATTGTGAAAAATATTTATATCCTAAATCAACTTATTCGCCCTCATTAGAAGGATTAACTATGTTGCACCTGAGCAGCACTGTAAAACAGTACTTCTACTGCTCTACAAGAGTCTCTGGAGTGTCCGTAATAGCCCTATACAACACTGACAAGATGAACCCCAAAATAAATAAAACAGAATCATGTATAGGGACCACAGAGGTGACCAATCTCAAACACTATGTGTAATCACACTGCCCCCTAAGTCCATGGCCCACAGATAAGGTAGAGGGGTGGATGCTGCTGACAATGGAGGTTTTCCTTCGCTTTACAGGAAAGGCTTCTATTTGAGGATCAGAAGGTTGCAAGCTCAGTTCTTGCCCATGACTGAATAGCTTCTCTTTTTGAAAGATCCTGATTATGACTACAAGGTCTATGCTACTATGTACTCATTACAGTATGAATACAAAATGAGACAAACTGAAGCTTCTCCTGTTATCAGAATTTATTTTTTTAGATATGGAGTGGAGGGGTTTCTAACAATAAGAGTTTGTTCAAAACTAACAGTGAGAACTTGTGTAGAAGTCAGTAGTTTCATTGTCATCTTTGGGCTTCAATTTAGGTACACATACTGCTGAAAGATTCTACTTCTGTCAAAAGAAATTACTCTATATGGATGTAGACTAAATGATACAGAAACTGCAATACACTGTTTAATCCACAGAAGAATTATTACTTATTTTCAGTATAGCCCAAAAAATACTTGTATGGCACTTCCATAAATAAATACAGATAAGCAAAATTCCTGCTGTGAAAAATTTACAGTTAAGCTAAACTGGATACTTCTGGTTTTGACAATTCTTCACTTTTTAAACCCCAAACTTTCTAAACCTTCAGAAAATTCTTTGTCATACTGGAATTTTGACAGGAAAATTAAATATACTTTTTTAAAATATTACCTTTCATCTTGACAGTAAGTTTTCTGAAAATGCAGACATCATTACTGTTCATCAGAATTGTTTGATGAATGGTTGCAATAAGGCCTAACCTTCCACTGGCTTCAATGCCCTAGGAATCAGGATTTGTCATTTCTCAGATTCATCTTCAGCTCTTAGGCAAAGTCACTGTCATCTCAGCAAGTTTTATCTCCACAAGGAGTGAAATGCCAGGGCTTAGGGATTCGATATTAGAAGCAAGCAACCTAGCTGCTTCTAATTGGGACTCGGCAAGACAAAGAAGTTGGCCACGGTGTTCCCCTACTGTGGTTTGCAGGTGGTAAGTATAGCATATGGTAGGATAGTGCAACTGCATATCGTTGCATCTTTTAGATTCAATAATCCAAATACAACTGAAAGCTAAGATCTTTTGATCTATTTTATATATGCTTGTCTAAAAACAATGACTGGCACTTTTCAGGTACTTCATCATTGTCAGTGCTTCCAGCATTAAACAAAAAGCCTGAATTTTTGGAACAGTTGCAAACAGGTGGCTTGATAGGTTTTTACTTTCTTTTCTAGTGATAGAAATGTGATATCTAAAGGAAAAATGAAAGACTGTAGCAAAGGATTCTGTTAACGTGCAACAGGTATCATTAGCTTATCAACCCTTGCTCCATCCAAAACTTCCATGTATAAGCCTCACCCAAGCAGAAAGCTATATCCGTGCTAATTTCACAAACAGTGAGATTTGTTCCTTTTTTCATTTTCTTTCCCAGAAAAAGTAAGGTAAAGCTGAAATTAACTCAGTACGGTGCTGCAATAGCAAGTGCTGGAAGGTTCACTGCCCAGTGCAAATTAATTTCATTTACATTTTATCACTACATTTTTATTTAGTAACAGAATGAGGAGTCCTTCCATATACCAGCAAGCACTCATCTGTACTCTTAGTGCAAGCAGATGGATAGTTTACATGAATAAATGCTAAGTAAGGTGCTTGATCTGGTCCTTAGACAATTCCTCCTTAAAAAGTGAGAGTTTCCTATTGAGATGTCCGTAGAAACAGTATAATGAGCCTATAATTTTCATCAACTCCTATGCACTATTGAGGCATTTAACCAATAGCCTTCAGGTCTTGACATAGGTAGTCATATCATCGCTTTCAGTAGAATGTCTGGCTGAGCTCTACAGATTCCACTCTAAAACAACGAAATTCAGATTAAGGCCCTGATTCCAAACAGTTAAAACAGTTAAGCATCTGCTTGCCTGATTGAATGAGCAGTACAAGTGATTAGATGCAATTGCTAAGTCTAAAGTTATACATGCGCAAAAGCTTTGCAAGAACCTACAGAGGAAGAGAGTAAAATTATCTAAATGGAAATGCAACATTTTAGGCCAAAACACTGGTGGTTCTGAGTCTCCTTATTTAAATAGTGTTTATTTATTTAGAGCAAACAATTAACAGAACTGTGAGATCACAGATAAGGTTCCTGGGTGGAATTTCTGTTTCCACACCATACACACACAAAATTAATCAAAGTGAGATGTTTAAAAGCCTAATGCAGTGAAGACAGAAAATATTAAACTTTTCAAATCCTCATTTCTCTGGCCTTTTCCTCACCCCAATTGCCTATCACTTTTTTCTTTAAAGACATTATGTGTTAGGAGAGCAAAGCAGCCTGGGGAGGTGATATTTTACCATCGTCTGTGCTATTAATGCAGTTAAAAAATCCTCAGACTGGAAAAATCAGACAGATGCATCTTCCAGGTTCACATGTGCCAACTCCATCTGTTAAATCATTAAAACACAGCCTTGGCAGATTCTGGAGAAAAACACATTTGTTTTCACTATAAAGAGGAAGAGTAAACTTTCTTTCTGTTCTTACAATTTCCCTCCTCCTCCTATAATTATTTTAATGTGAAAACCTGCATGAGTGGGTACTATTTACTATGCTACTGAAAAGAAAGATGTTTTCACTAAATTGGAATATATATGTGCTAAATTGTATGTTGTAACCTGGGTTAGCCAAAGATCTATTAAACCAAAGCTTATAGCTACATTAAGGTGCTTCATCATTTGCCTTTTTATTGCATATATCTTGTTAGAGCACCTAGTAAAATATTCATTTTCCTTACAGGAAAGAACCTGTTTAAAGTTATGTTTAAAGGTGCAGTTTACATAAGGAACAGCAAATCTGATCAAAATAAGAGAGCTGCAGAACACTGATAAAGTAATTTGTAACTGTAAACCTTTTCCAAATTTAGCATTATTTTTCCTTTTGTAAAGTTTTTTTCTTTCATAAAGAAAAAAATTACCTCTTTCAGCACAAAGAAAAAGCAGCAAAATGGTAATCTACATTCGATACCAAGATCCTATATTTTCCCAATAGTAAATTTATTTGTGCATCATTTTTCTACTACAGTCACTGTACAATCATTCTTCACTATGGCAACATTACATGTAAAGCTTATGTCTAAATACTGAGTCTTTTGAATGCAAGTAAGTATGTCTAGGATCATTGGATTTCATAAGTATGACAGTGTAAATATTTTAAATCCCATGACCTCCCACAGCTACTATAAAAAAGAGATTCCTGCAAAATATATTTTCTTTTTCTGTGTATTCTATTGAGGAACTGAATTTCATTCTCCATGCATGTACTCATCCTCAGAGCCTTCCAGATATTAATATCAAGAATATTTTTGAAAAGCAAATCATCTTTCACAGTACATCATGCTGCAGATTATCACTGACCAGTCTACAATTTTATCAGCAGTACAGCGCAGAGCTTGCAGTAACTGTTAAGAATCATCTAACACTTTGCACAATGCAGAAACAAGGCAGCATTTTTTGAAAAGTTCATGGCCATTTCACATACTTAGAAAGGGTCTTTTCATTTCTCTGAGTAATAATAAATAGAATTGCCATGCTTTTGGAGGAAACACCTTACCACAGGAATAAACTAGTTCTAGATAGTTACAAAGCTTTGAAGTACATAGGGAAGCAAAGATAATTATTATTTCTGTGAGCATGTAACTCCCTAATGTGAGTATCCAAGCATATATTAAAAGCAGTAGGATCTCTTCAATCCTATTAGCTGAGAGATTCAGACATAGCTTTAGTGGTTAGACTAAAGATTCAGAAAAATGTCATTAAGTTGACCGTGCAGAGCTACCAAAGGTGTCATTAACTGTGGAGAAATGACATGGTCATTTCTACCACGGAAGGCCAAACTTTTGTCCCTATGGAACTCCTAGGCAGACACAGGGAGGGGGGAAATCACCTCTCAGCATCTGGGACCAGAACACTGAAAAAATTTACTGCCTTCTTAGCACAAGACCTTCCCTTCTCTCTGGGACCTCTCCGTGCAGGATTGATTGACCTTTTTCCAAGGAAATGTAAATATCCTTGTGCTTTCATTCCCAGAACAGAGCTGCAAACTAAGTCTGCTCTTCCCCATAATATTGCTAACGATGCTTCTATTTCCTTCTCCATCATTTAAGCTGTGCAAGCTGCACCCTGCTCCCAAACTGAGGGAAGAATACAGGAGGTTTATTAGTGGATAAACAAACCACTTAATATTACGTGCATTTAAATTTTATGCTATATACATATGAAATAGATAAAAATCCCATTTCCTTAGCAGAAGGGGTTAAGAAGTATTGAAGCTTTGCTTCTTGAAGCTAAACTCCAGCTCAAAGTCTGATGAGGTAGCAGTAATACAGACAACTGTCCGCCTACAGCAGGGTACAGGCAATTCTTGTATTACACACAAAATTATTCACTTGGTTCCTTTCTTTCTATTTAGCAGTGTGATTTCAGATGTCCACTTGAAGTTACATTTAAAATTTAGTCCATGGCTTACAAGGTTTTAGTTCCATAGGATGAAATGTCTCCTATCATAGACAATTCCACAACAAGCCAGCACTATGTAACATTTCCTCTTACATCCTTAAGCTTGATGCCTGTGAAAAGGTTAGCTCAGGGCCAAAAGATTGCTTAGTCCCATACAAATCAAGCTGCCTATAGGCAGTATGGATGTCTTGTACAGACACGGTACCCAGGATAAATATTCCATCATTATGGGACGTATGAGATGCTTGCATGCTGCAGGCAATTATGTTTGAACATTCTACATCAGAGTGAACCCACATCAGGCTTTTTATATAAAGTGAAAGCATAGTACAAACTGTATTTAGTTGGCTAGCTAAATTCGTATTGGTAAAACACTAAAATGATGGTCACTTTAAAGGAATGCATTGTAGCTTTACAGGCTAGAAAGAAAATCCATTTTAATTTCATAATATAGGCTCAACATACTTCTTGGTATAGAGATTACTCTAGATTATTCAATCAATGCGATAAGACATTTAGTTCCTACAATAAATTAACAAGAGGTCCAACTTTTTAAGTAAGGTTTGGATTAAGTCAACATATGGGATTACAGTATTCCCAAAATGAAAACACGGTAGATTGAGAAATTTTTACCAGAAGTGGAGATAAGAGTGCATCAACACTAGAAATGGCCTCAGTACAAAAGTACAGCCTTCTGCTATTGCAATGCCAAAACCAGCCCCTTGTCAGCTAGGGTCCATCCTTCAGCCAGGCAGGGAAGCAAGTTTATATCCTGCCCCAGAGAAACAACCCCATGCATCAGTAAGGCTGAGGGCTGACCAGCTGGAAAGCAGCTTTGCAGAGAAGGACCTGATGGATCCTGGCTGACAAGAAGTTGAGAATGAGCCAGCAATGCACTCTCATGCCAAAGGTGGCTGCTACTTGGTATCCTGGGCTGCATCAGGCAGTGTTGCCTGCAGGTGGAGAGAGGTGATCCTTCCCTTCTTCTCTGCACTGGTGAGGCCACATCTGGAGTGCTGTGTCCAATTCTGGACTCCCCAGTACAAGACAGACATGGATCTACTAGAGCAAGTCCAGCAAAAGGCCATAAATATAATTATGGGACTGGAGCATCTCTCATATGGTGAGAGGTTGAGAGAGCTTGGACTGTTCAGCTTGGAAGAGAGAAGGCTTGAGGGATCCTAGCACTGTTTAGACATATCTGATGGGACGGTGTAAAGACGACTGAGCCAGACTCTTCTCTGGTGCCCAGTGACAGGACAAGACACCACAGGCACACACTGAAACACAAGAAATTCCAGCTGAACATACAACACTTCACTGTGAGGACAACTGAACACTGAAACAGGTTTCCCAGATTGTAGAGTCTCCATTCTTGGAGATATTCAAAACTCAATTGGACATGGTCCTGGGCAACCTGCTCTAGCTGACCTTGCTTGAGCAGTGAGGCTGGATCAGATGATCCCCAGAGGTGCCTTCCAACCTCCACTATTCTGAGAGTATGATTATTAGTGAATTCCACAAGTATTGAAGCATTCTGCATAGACATTTACTTCATCACAAGATGTCAAACAGATCCAAACTCCCAAACCTCCACTATTCTCAGCCAACAGCTCAATAAATACAGTATGCCATTCTAACTTAATCACTGCACGCATTTCACTGCCTGAATGTAGAACTGACTTTATAAGAGTAAAAATCTTGGAGCTTCTTTCTCTGCTGTTACCTCAGTGTAACTCCGCAACTATCAACAAAATGGGCTGGCAAAGGGAGAGATATGGCCAGTACATTGCTACTGTAGGTGTTAATAAAAAAAGCAGTGCAGAATGCTCTTAGAAATAAGTTTTCCTCACATTTGCAATTTATTAATTGTATTTGCAATATTTGGACATGTACTGGAGAAACACTTTATCAATATCCTTAAGATCTTTATAAAAGTCAAGATAGTGTTTTAACACTTCTCTGTTGGAAAAGTTGAATATACCTTCAGTTTGTCTTTTTACCTTCTTTCAATTTACAACTTACTAATTATGTGCATTTTTAGTAATGCCAGTATTATGTATGCATGTTTTGTTGAAATTTTTTAAATTATTTTATCTCAGAGGTCATTTAGAAAATATTAGACTATTTGCTGGTTTTGACGTCCTATGATTCGGGTATATATAAATATATTGCAACGACATAAATAATTATCTCCTTGCCTTAAAATAAAATTTAATTAAGGAATTCCAAGAATTTTGAAACATTTTAATGATACAGCAGATTTTAAAAGCAGGAAAAATCCAGTATTTTCAACCCATGCTCATCTTCTGTAATATTCTTATTAGTTCACACCCTTGAGATTGTGGAGGAATAAGTATTCAAAGTTTCTGAGGGATCAAGGAAATCCTAAAGGTAAAAAACAAATTTTATAACAGGAATTTTTTAGAAAATATACAAGGACGGAAAACTTGGTGAAACTTATTTTTCTGAAATGTTTTGTTCAATACTTAAAATAAAAATTATTGCATCTCATTTGCAGTACTGGAGATTTATTTTATAGAGCAGTTTATTTTTGGAGACTTTACGTTAAAATTATCCTTTGATCCACAGGGTATCATTTTATCCAGACCAATACGAATTATCTGCCATTTTGATGGTATTCCTTTTAAAAAAAAAGTATCTTACTTGGTTAGAAATAGCTACTATGTGTTCAGAAGTCCCAGATATTTAATTCATTCCCATCTGACTTTCAGATGTACAAATCTTTCCAACAGTACACTTAAAAATGTACGTAAATGAAAGATCAAGTAGTGCTAGCAATAGTGACAAATCTATCAACCTCTAATTTAGTGAGCCCAAAGCCTGTGACATGTACCTTTAAGGTCATTAATGCATACATCAACCTGTTATAAAAGTAGGAAAGTTATTGTATTCCTTGTTCTTTAAAAATGCAAAAGAATATTTTATATTTGTATATAGAACAAGTTTCTATTAATATTTAAATACTTGTCAAAATTTTACATTTACAAGTTCAAATAATAAAAAATGCATTAGTAGTCTGAAAAATTTAGTGGCAGGATTATATGAATTATCTTTATATTTAAACTCGATTCTCATTCATTTTAGACTTTAGATAAAAGTATATTCTATTTTAAACCAGCAACTGTGTTTGGAAATTTTATCTGAGACATCTTTTTTGTATTTAGTTGCATCTTTTGCAGCTATTTTATATCATATTAACACTTGTTTTCCCTTTACCAATCTTAACAGCAAAAAGGAAAAATGAACAGCTATTTTGCATTAAAATGTCTGCCTTTGCACAATAAATATGTTCAGAAAATATATTCAGTCCCACTACCCTGAAGTTTCAGCAAATCATCACATGCTATTTTCTGCATCAAGACACATAAAACAAACTTCATTCCTGCAACAGAGATCCTCCTTTGTGTTACAGTACTACACATCTGCAACCCTTCTTACGGTCAATAGGCCTCATAAAATGGCTGTGGGAGCTGCCGTTCTTTCCCCAAAAGTGGTCTGAACACTTTGTTGAGTGGAACTGCTGATTCTCTTCTTGCTTTTAGGAAAAGATGAAGTGTGCACCACACACCCCCCACCCCCCAAAAGAATACTTCATGTGCAAAGTCTGATGAGAATTTATTCTAACCAACTCTCTTCGCATAGAAATGATAAAGCACTACGTACTCCACTGTCAACAACCTTAAGAATTATCCTTGTGTTTATACAGTCTTAAGAGAGTTCTTAGAATCTGGGAAAATTGCAGAACCAGACCATTGCTTTAAGTCATCCAATATGTACCTAACAATGCTCTTTCACTTTACTTATGCATCACATATACATGCAGGGGTGGATACTGGGCACTAATTACAGCTTTTCCACTGAGGATCAGCCTTGGTTGAGGTTAATGAAATAGCAAGACTTCCTTCAATACTGAGCAACAAAATCAGGCCAAACTTCATCCCACCCTAGAAAGCACACAGTGTAGTACAATGTATTTACACCTTACATCTTACTACCACTAGAGCATCAATGTAATTTCACTCTCAAAGTTATAGATGCTCCAGGAAGACTGGTCTAATACAAAAAAACTGAGGATATTTCAAAGTAAATATATAAGGGAGCCAGCAGATCACAACACAAGTGTACCACGTGGCGGGCAGGGGGGAATTTGCCTATAACAGGGCACAAAACAGAGAGAATACTTCTAATGTTTTTCCAAAAAAAATATATCCCCTCTTTCTACTAAGTATATCAATGCATGTTCTCAGAAAACACACCATGAAATTTATCTGAACACAGATAATAACTTTGTCACGTTACAGCTGCAAATAGAAAAATCTGAACTAATAACAAATACTCTCTTAAATTAAGAATACAATTAGATACTGATATCCATCATTGCCTACAATCACCCTAATGGGAAGTAAAATTGCATGGGACTAACAAAATGATCACTTGTTTTTAAATTTACAGGAGGCTCAAGAAAGTTTCACATGCACATTACCTCAGAAACAATGTGCTACTTATTCTTCCTAGCAGTGATATTTTACATCGCATTCTGGGATCAAAATGCAATTTCAACAATAATATATTTTCTGACATTCTCCAAGGAAAAATTACTAGTTTCTTCCCTCTAAAAGGATTTAGATGGAATAACATCTGTGTTGAGATTATTGTGAATATGTTAAACTGACAGCAAGTCTCTAAGGGGCACTGCTCATTAATGTTCTGTGCATAAAATTAAAACTTGAAATATATTTTTCAATCCATTTTGAATCATTTAAGCAATTCTCATGCAAAGAAACTATTGTGCTGCAATAATAAATTTGCAGAGTAGAATATGAAAGCTATTAAAATTTCCTAGACCCCCTGCCTTTCATGCAAAAAGAAAAAAAGGCAATTCTTCTGATTTGAAACATGCACTGTACTAAGTCACAAAAAACACTTTCAAAGAGCAAGAAGAGTTTGATTTCAGTTTATACAATGCAACAAACTCAAAATTACGTCTTCTTACTTTATCTTTAATTCATGTTATGCCTAGGTACTCCAAAATGTATCAAGGGGAGAGCTCTGGTAAGTGTTGCACTTAGGCTTTTACAAGAAATTTTTTCAAAGAGCAGGATAGAAGTTAGCAGTCATATTCCATTACCTTTGAAATCACAGTAAAAAGGCATTCTGAAAGCTTGTTGCAACTGGAGCTGTGGAACACTGCTCAGAGGCAATGCCTAAGAATAAAGAATCATACTTTAATGCAACCACATCCTCCAATTTAAAAATGGCAAAGGCCCCTATGTCACTAGCTGAAATAGTTTTTATTTGTAAGGCACGTAAACTTATTCTACCAGCTACAATATACATGTATCTATCTGGGTAACAGAAAGAGGTATCTCATTTAAATCTTTAGTTTGAGCCAAAAACAAGGAATCTTCTCAGAAAAAAAAAGAAAAAACAGGTATTATTGACAAGCATCTAAATTCATTTAAGATCGCTCAAGCCTCTGAGGCACAGAAATACACACAAAATTGTAGCTGTAAGCATCATTTTATGACAAGAAAAGAAAACATTGAATCATAGGGAAGATAGAGACCACACTCACTGTTCCAAAGTCACTGGATCATTACAGCGACAGTAAGATCTTGACAGTTCTAAATTTTGCTACAAAATATAACGATTCCAACAATGCCATGGAGTTCCATTGTTAAATGGAAATTCAGGCACTTCGGTTAATGTATTCTTGATGCAATAGACTTCAGCAGGTTTTTGGAATTAAGCCAGAGTCTACAGTGTCAATAGGAATTTGTTTATTCAAGAGAAATCACAGTAAATCATAACAAAGCACTCTATCATTCATACTGCCCACACCTGAAATAGTATTATTAAAATATGTTAATGAAAGATGCTGAAGTTATGTTTACAGTATCCTCTATTAGGCTACTGTACTTGCTATTGCAAACAATATCATGGGGCGGCAAGCGCAAAACTGCCAATACTAATTAAGTTTTTTTGGTAAATATTTTCAATGCAAGAGCGTAAGCATAGATATGTAAATGAATATATAAGCACCTGAATAAGTAACTTGATTTTCAGAGGTCCCGGCATTGCTGACATTGGAGGGGAAGAGGCAATGGTCAGCATAGCTGCAAGGAAGCAATGAAGCTGCTTTTTCGGTTCTTAAACCGAAAGACAGAAGTGCTTAGAGTGTTAAACACAGGCCTTCAGAAATAAAACCAGAGAAGGTGGACTCACATACACCACTGCAGATTTACTTGGGGCACTGACATTCTCCTCTCTTCCTCACTAGCATCATCTCCCATCGCTGCAGAATATTTGTTTGGGATTTACAGATACCAAGCAGCCTAGTCGGAGCAGTAGCAGTTGTCCCTACAGAGCTGCCAGATATCTAGCAAAGGTAAACGCACATCAGGAACTAATCGGACTTACTGGTCACACACCAGTTAGCTGCACAGCTCTGGCACAATTCATTCCCCAACTTCCTAGAACATGGTGTTCACAGTGCATGCGCTACATGGCACTTGCATCTGAATTTCTCAGGTAGAAAACAGCAGTCATAAATGTCTAGTCCAGCAGGACACAATGCAATAGCTGCTCCGTTGCAAAGAGAATTACTATCTATAATTTCCATCTCTTCCTAAGAAACTTATTTCTATTATAAAAGATCTTTAAAGCTGTTAGTTTGTTTCAAAAGCATTCAGAAAACAAGTACATAACTCAAAGCTTCATTTAGTGACAAATGCTTCTTGACTTGTAAGCTTTTAGACTGTAAAAGCAAAAAACAGTCATTTTTTTCATTCGTATTGTTTTTTTCCCCATTGACTATGACAGCTACTTCAGCTTATGAAGTACACCATTATAAAAACATGAGAGGAGGACAGGGTTGGAGGAAGTATCTCCCAAGCACTTCTATGCTGCTACACTCCTAGCTCTACCAAAAACTGAAACAGTCCCTACATGACCAAGACCTCTTTTAAATCAAGCCAAGAAAATTCATTTCTCCAGGTCTGTTCTGCCAGGCCACAGTATTACATTCTGTGGTCCCCCAAAGCACCTCTGCCCACGCTTACTGTCTTGCATGTATATGGGGGAATAAAACATCAATAGTTTTTTTTACATCATCCAATGCTTCTCAAAGAGGATTCTCAGCTGTCCTTTTGCTGTAGATTTCCAACGTGAGTGACAGAGCTCTTAGCAAGGAGATCAAGGATTTAGCTCTAATTGCCATTTTGTGCTGAATAATTTAAAAAAATAATTCATGTTTCTGGCCTAACAAAATACAAAAACTCCCAAAAGTCCTTTTACATCAGAAAATAAGTTAATAACTCTTTTTTTTATTTTCCTACCCATTCTCTGATGGAAGGCATCCACAGGAAGACTCTCATCTCTACTGGCAAGAACATTAAGTGCATTATAACCTGTAGAGTTGATAAAATAATGCTGGAGTTACAGATATGATCTAGGTCTGGCATTGTAACTGAAGCTGAAATTACAGAATAGTTGCTTTAGAATAACATGAAATGTAAACTACTTTGTACAGGTATCTTTGGAACCATCTATCTCAGTTCATGCAGTGGGAATGGAGATGCTGATAAACAGCACTTATTTATATAGAGCCTAAAGGAGAACTGGAAAATAATTTGTTACTGGAAAATAATTTCAAATATTATCAAACAGATAGCTATTGTATGCTAATTTCAATACTTTTCTCCATGAATAAGCAATATAAAAAGCCTTACATCATCATATGGTAGACACATGACATTCCTAAAAATCAAAAGTTAAGTTAACACTCAAAGATAACAAATGACATTACCAAAGCCATCATTTCATGATGCAAAGTGTTTAGCAGCAGTATGGGCTTAAAATGTTTGCCTACCCTCAGCTGCTCACTTTAGCTCACCCATCACCCTTTCCTGTCTCCACTCTGTCTGCTGTCTTAATTGCAGAAGCACAAATGCTTGTGGAACTGTTCTGTGAAACAGATTAGGAAAATGATACTATTTTAACATTTTTCTCTTTGTGCAGGGTCTTTTTTAAGTCCATTTGGTTCCCTGACCTACTTTGCAGAGCAGTCCCACCTATATTCATGCCAACACAACATCCTAAAGCTGTAGCTCTGCAAACAGTTTGACCTAGCATTATCATCCAGTGCTGCCCTTCCCCAAAACCTGCTCCATTGCCCCATCTTGTGCTGGTGGAAACATACACATAGCTGCCCAGAAAACTGAATTTGGGTTAAACAGTCTTCCCCCCCCGCCCAACTTGGCTAGTTGTAATCCATATCAGTACCCCAGCCTGCTTCAACACACCTGCCGGGAGAAGGGAGTGCAGGATCTGAAAAAGTTGACTGAAACCACTTCCCCAGTCACAGGTGTGATGACTTATGCCAATGAAGGGCTGTCTGAAACTATGGCCTCCATCTAGGATTTAATAATTTCACTCACGAATATGGATGTGGTTTTATGCACTACTTTGGAAAGTAGAAAGATCTGTTTAAAGGAGAAGATACAAATCTATATTTTGGAAGTTCTTTAAATATCATGCTTGGAAGACAATAGGTATCTCTGCAAGCCCTTTCTTACAACATAGTGGAGGGAAGGATCCATCATTTAATCTTGATCTACTAGAGAAAGTCCTCACATTATAAGAAATTTGGGTTCAGTTCTCACCCATTTATAAGTGTATGCAAACTCATTTCCCACAAGAATGGCCTAACCATGGAGCTATATAATTATTTTAATATATGTATGTAGGGTGCTAGTCTAAAAGTTTTTCCTCTTCAAGTTGCCATGAGTAACTAAGTATTCCCTGGACTACACTAATTGTGTGACTGCAGACAGTATTATTTTTTTGTAACTATCCAATGAACATGCTAAATCGCATAATTGTAAGACACAGTGGGCCTCAGTTCCCATCCCTGCTCTAGTAAATATTTTATAAATAAACTGTGGTATCTCCTGGAACAGGGAATAGAGAAAAAAGACTCCCTTCTCCTAGATATGAGATCTAAACAGTATACAGGAAGAGGCCAATCTGCAAATCTTGAGTTACATACAGCTTGCAAGTTTTTGAAGAACTGTTTTTGTGACCAACCAGTCACTTGATCAACAGCAGTACTACTGAGCAGCTGGATAATCCCAATTCCCAACTGGAAGAAGAAGGGAGCCAACAGCATTGGGATTTTGGCACTTATAGCCATATCCAGGTTAGAAAGTCTAAATATTGCTTGGAGGCACCAAGTCTTTAGACCTAATTCTATTCAAACACGTATTGTGAATGATCTAGTATCGACTTCAACATTTCTTATGTGCTGACAAATGTTGCATGTAGCTATAAAGTCCAGGCTTTTGTCCAATGACCTTGGAATCTCAATGGACATGTACCCCTAAGTTATTCGCAGCTTTTGTCAATAGCGAAAGTGTTCTTTAATTGTTCATTAAAATCCTTTCATGTCTTTTCTTATACTGAAAGTGTTCTAACGTTGTCCTGTACTCATAAAGATGTAATAAGAGCGAAGATTAAGTATTCATTTACTACATCCTCTCACCTAAAATATAATTCAGTATAATACCAAAAGAGTGAACACAATAAAGCCCTATTTTCACAACCTTAGAATACAAAGTTTCATTTTGTCTTGACAAACACTAATACAGTTTAAACCCTAGCACACAGTAAACTATGAATTTGATTATCTTCATTAACAAATTACTTTTTTCACAGAAAGCATCAAAAGCTGTAATAAGAAGGCTCCTGAGGTAAATAGGAATAAGTAGCAGGACTTAATTAAATAAGACAAATGAGTAAGCATTTATGGGTGTGATTGGAGACTCAGCTGATTTATTTAGTAGTCTAATTATCAATTAGACTTAGAGAATCAAGAAATGGCATGTAAGCAAAATACTCTGTTGTATTTGTTGGCAGTTTAATGATTTTTAGAGACCCAGAAGAACCATATTAATTGCTATTTCAGGTCCACAGAAGGATGTTTATTTTTTTCTCTTATTCAAATAGAAGTTCTTTGTACTTTTAAAATGACTGCTAAAGGTGTTTACAGTCTTCCCATATTCAAATATTTAGGGCCTTTAGATCCTTTGCCCTAGAGAAAAAAAGTAAATAAAAAGCTAGCAATTAAGCATTCAAACATGTTGCCTATAATTGCACAGGTCAGGTCAAAACCTTTCTGCATTTATTTTATAATATGGATAATAATTGCCAAATGGTGTGAAAAAGTCACATTAAATATTTACAATGTGTTTGCACAAACCAGTTTCCAGACAAAAAGAAGGGAGCCAGGGAACTATTTAAATCCATAAGTGGAAAGAGCCAGTTGGCTACATTCATTGTTGAAATGTTTTATAAAGCAACTGCAAGAAAGTAAAAGTACCAAAAATTGATGGAGAGCCAAAAATATTAGTGTATTGGAACACAGTGAACTTTATACAAGCTGTAAATATTTTGGGGGGTTCTCACAAATAACCCTTAAAGTATGCTCAAGGCTTACTATCTCAGAACTTTTGATATTAGCGTGTAGTTTGTGAAGAATAACTTCTACTAGAAAAAGAGATTGGAAAGGCATTGTTTGTCACAAGGCCTACATATTTCCCACTACAATTACTAGAAGTCAGAAGCTTTGGGTGTATATCTAGATGATCTAGGAACTGGGGGTAGCAAGTTAAAAATCCAAGAAATAAAACAAGCATCTATGATAGCACATACTGATTACTTGGTTTCCTGGATATTGGACATATAAACAAGTTGATCCTTATCAGAACTATCAACTATACTTCATCTCCACTACAAACAATTAAAAATATTACATTTTTCCACTGTTCAACAAACTTCTTTGCCCAAGTTTTAAATAGGCTGTTTGCAGCTGAGTGTCTGGAAAGGTGTCAAACCATTTGCCTTCTGTTGAAAAGAATGTGAATAATCAATAGAATCTTGTTTAGAAAAGCACTTCTTCCACTGAAATATAGCTAATTCCCCATGCAAGAGCTCAGCTCTCTATCACATTCATTCAAACATACTTTCCTACTGAACAGCTTTAAAAAAAAAGAAAAAAGAAAAGAAATTCCCTGCAACATCAAGTGCACTACTTAAAAATGACCAGAAAGCACAGAGTGGGAGTTTTTAGCTTCTCACCTGAGAAACATCAACTATCACATGACTCCAGGAGGGTTTCTCTTCAGTGCTGGCGGGCACAGGGTGCACGCACGGAGACGAGAGGAGGACGGAAGCGTGAAGGCGCTCCTGCGGCTTGGGGGGGGGCTTGGGTAGCTGCCGTTGAGGCGCGCGGTGGCTGTTGAAGCGCCTCGAGGACGCCGACCGTTAGGCGCGCGCGCCTGCCCTTCCCGCCCTTTTGTAGGCGGTGCCTGCGCGAGCGCCGTCGCTTAGCAACGCCCCAAGCCGCTCGGGCTCGGTGCGCCGTCGCGTCGCGTCGCGTCGCGTCCCCGCGGCGCAGGCCGGGCCCCGGCGGGACATGGCGTACCGGCGCAGCGCGGCCCCGCACGGCAACTTCGTAGCGCAGGACAACATCTGGTAACGCCCCCGGCCCGCCCCTCGCACCGCCGGCCCCGGGTCTCCTCGCCTCCCGCTGCCCAGGGCTGCCTCGTCCCGGCGCCCTTCTCTCAGCAAGGCTGAGGGCGAAGGAGTTTGCCCGCGTTTTCTTCCACGTACAGTTGTGAAGCCTGGCGTTCCCCACCCTGTGCAGGCCCCTTCAAAAGACATCTAACTAGCCCAACGCCTAATTTTAATTAATACCCGCCAGTAGCCCGGCCCTGAATCATACAGCTGAAGCTCGTGAGTAGCGGGCCGAAGCAGCTGAGGCAGCCCAAGCGCGCCGGGGTTTGCCTGTACCCAAACCCTGGGAGCAATGGGAGGGGGGCTGGGGCCAGAGTCATTTCATCAGGTGTGAAAATGGCAAGTGAATAGTAAATAGGGTTACCAGCAGTTACGAAAGTGTTTGGGGCTTCTCAAGTCTTTCGACAAAGGTGTCATAGCAACTGTGACTTCCTCCAACCACCAATTCCTAACATAAATGTAATTTGGGAGGAAGTATATTCGGGCTTACTGTTTCCAACCTCTGGAAAGTATTTCCTTGTTATCTGAGTCAGACAGTCACGAACTTGCTGTTTTGAGGTAGAGGTCCAAAGCTTCATCCTAAATGGCTTTACTTCGGTGATGTTAGTTGCTGGGCTTCATTTTAGAAAGCTTTTTTTAAAAGTCTTTTCAAACATCTCTCTTTTTGCTTCAGGAAAAAATACATTGCAAGTGAACTAGAAGCTGCAAAGAGATGGTCTCAGAAATGGGGATTTTTAACAACACCTCTTGAAGAGGTAAAATTGATTAGAATACAGCAACACATTAAATTTACTTGTATGGTTTACCCAGAATAATTAAATACAACTTTTGATTAAGCTGTGTTTTCTTATATCCTCATTCGTACACAAAATGAACAGAGAGCAGAAGTGTAGAAGAATACTGAGCAGGCTTTAGTAAGTTAGGTTCCCAGTTAACAAATGCAGTACTTCTAAGATGGCTTCAAAGTTCCAGTTTTCCTCTGAATAAAATATGGCAAGTAGTAATTTATATGCTATGCGTATTCTGATATATTTCTCTTGGTAAACATGACTTCCAATAGTGTTAACAAGAACTAGATGCACAGTGACAGGAAAATATTTCCCCTTTGTCTATCCATATGGTAGTTTAAAAATCAAGGGGAAAAGGTTCTAGCTAATTAAATTTTCAGTGCAGAAATTTACAGCAAACTAAAATATTTGGAAAGAGATGTGTTGTGTTCTCAGTGATGTTTAGATAGTAGAATATAGTAGCAAATAATGTTACATATTTTGTTGCTAAAAGACAGGATCAGTGCAGCCCCTGAAATAAATAATAAATACACCCATTTCAGTGGGGCCTGAAGTGCTTAATCTGCTTTGGTAATTTTGAAAATCCCTCCAGGCATCCAAGTTAGTACCTTTGAATTCTTTGGTCCTCTAGGCTTCCCCACCCATCCTCAATAACAGTGGTCACTTAAGCATACCTCCCTTTCCACAGTGCTAACAGAGCTACAGCTAAAGAGTATGACAGACACTAAGCTTTGTTTCTATAGGTGAATGTGTGTATTTAGCATGTATTAATCTTTGGTTTGTGGTCATATAAGATATATTTATAGTCCTTTATAGGACAGATGATGTAATTAAGAGAGTTGGAATCACTCAGCAATATTTAGCCTTTCAGCTAAAATTCAGAACTAAATCAATTTCTAAAACCCAGAAGTACATTACAATGACTTCTAAATCACTACAGTAAGTTGTCCTATTTTATGTGGTAAGAACAGAGTGTTCATCAGATATAGCAATGAAGGGAATGGTATAGATATCAGATATTAAAATATATTTCTAAGGATAAAGTGTCCATTTTTTTAATGTAAATATTCTGGTTTTAGTTGATCAAAGATGAGAAGAAAGAAAAAGCTAAGTCCAAGATACAGCTTCCAGAACATCTGCAGATTCGACCTGTGACACCCATGGAAAAATATATTAAGGTTATAAAATTAGATTTAAAAAATGCAATACAGTGGAATCTCTGTTAAGCAACCACCCAAGCTCAAAAAATCAGCTGTCTATTAGAGGTGGGCCTTTAACTAAAGGTCAAAGTAAATTGTATTTGAAACCCAAGCGATGCTTTAAAAGGGTTCATTTAGACAAGGAATTGCCCTTTGGATATGGTTTTTAGTTCACAGAGCTTTCACCATACATAATCATCTTTCTGTAAAGCACTTCCTCTATACATTCCTCTGTGACATCTAGTAACAGAACAGTCAACTATACAGCTTAGTATAGAAGAGTGTTCACAGAGCTTTCTATGACTGCTGACCATCTCTCACAAATACATACATACACATCTTGCTTCAAGGCTTATCATAACCTGATCCCTCAACTACTGGTAAAGATGCAATGATTTTTCTAGCTTTCTTTAAAGCAGTCATTTTTGTTGTAATTTAAGTCCTCTTTAGTGGCACCAATTAGATTGGCCAGGAGAAGCCAGTTCTAATGAGCTGATTCATGACCGTTTGATTTTATAGTATGTGATTTATATTCAGAGTCTAAAAGTTGTACATACACAACTGGAATGAGTGTGGAATGTGACCCATGGTTTGATTTATAAATGTCCAGTCTCAGAATCACCACTGAATAGCCACGGAACTATAAAGGCAGTTAAACCACTGACATAGAGAGGAACCTATTCATAAAGGAGGAGGCAGGATGTGGCTGCTACCAGAAAGAAAGGTTAGTAGTCCACTTTGAGAAGACTAAGGAAACGAGAGAGATTGGAAATTCCTATTTGGTGAACTTTCCTTCAAAGGATTCCAAGAGTGGGGAGATAACATGAAGTAATAAAAGCTTTTACTGAGATTAAATTGAAACAAAAATTAAGAGCCTGTGATGAGTGTGGAAGAGAAATGAAATGGCAGCAGTTCACCCATTAGTGCTACTTGCTCTTCAGTTCTGTCACGAGCCTCAGATTTCAGTCGTTTACCTCTACTTCGGCACAATCAGGATATGTGAGTGTTACAAATCACACAGCCAATCATCAGCTGCTAGAGTAGCATGTGCAGCCTGGTGCATGCTGAAACAGGGCTCAGAGTTTCAGTTTGACCTGAATCTTTATTCTCCAAGGAGAACAATGGTTAGCTGTACTTTAGATCACCCTTTACAGATTCAGCTTGAAATTTCTTAAGCCCTTATTCTGAAGTTTGTGCCTGTATGTACATTTACCTTCATGGTAGCAGTCATCATATCTGTTCTTCTGTCTAGGTTAGATTTATAATCACTTCTTCATTGTCCCTTCCCCCAGATCATAAGTGGGACATGATTTCCTTCATTATCCTGCTCAGTGGGTGGCACTTTTGGCCATAAAAATTATCTTTTCAGAAGAACTGCTCCACCTAAATATCATAAACATTTTTTAATCTTGGCCAAAGAACAAAGTGAAGCAACTCTGGCAAGAGAACTGAAACATTGTTCTCTTGCTGTGTATTTCTCTACTGAGTAAGTCCCCAGATGCTAAAGTGATACAACGTGCCCAATTGAGATGATTCAGCCAAAGTAAGCACAGCAGTCAGTGAACAGAGGCTGTTGGCTTTTGTTTTGTTTCCTCTTTAACTAGATTAGTTGCAGATTAACTTGATGCTTACCCCTCTTTTAAAGCAGAAAGTGGAATGGATAAGTAGTCCTTGATGCAAAAGCCAGCTTAGTCAGTAATATCTTTAGCATTTGGCCTCAGAACTATTATTCCATAGCTGTGTCACTACCAAATGCATTGCAGCAAGTAGAAAATGCCTATTAGTCTTGTTCAGAGAAGTTATCTAGATTAAAAATTATTATTCTGTAAGGAAAGAAGTTAAAACTAAAGCTTAGATTCTTCTCCTAATAAAGTAAAGCATGTAAAGCCCTTCAAAATGTATTGAACAAAACTATAGATGAGCATCCATAACCCAGATATATTGAATAACTTAACAACTTGCAGAAGTGCTAATTTCTTTCTTTACTTACTTTTCCTTGAAGTAAAAAGAAAAACTAAATATACTAACATGTACTACCAAATAGTAACAGAGAATAAATTGCATACTTCTCCTTCAATTTTCTGACTACCTTTCTGTTGTTTTGATTTCCTGCTATACATGCTGATTTAGGCACTAAAAGACTTTTTTAAAAGGGTAGTAAAGTCACTTAGTTACTTAATTGGAATTTGACTGTTTTACTTCTTTAGTTATTTCCCTGTGTCTTGCTAATAGAATAGGCCCTAAATTATTCTAAAGGCTTTTTAAATTATAAACCATCCTGTATTATAAATTCAAACTTGCATGTGAGTGGACAATTTTTTGAAGTTCTTATTTCCTTCCATTAACGTTGGTGTGTGTTCAGGATATTAATTTGTCACATTAGATTACATTTCAAATGAAGATTTTTAACACTAGAGCATGAAAGAGGATGTCGCATGACAGCATGAGAGAAATTAACACCAAAAACTTCTTGATCACTGAATCTTACCTATCACTTTTATTCTAGGTGAATCCATCTCCTCCAGTACCTAAAACAACCCAGGGGTTTATTGGCTGGAGATCAGCTGTTCCTGAATTGGAACTTGAACGTGGCTTTCAAATCCAAAGCTGCAAAGGTAGCTTTTCCAAGGATCTGAAGTGGCCATGTGAGCCCTCTGATTGATTTTAAGAAATAACAATTAGGCATATAGATCCATTTGTATTTCTAAATTAATGTTCTATAGTGAACTGGTGGATATAAACATTTATGTTTTAGAAAAAATTTATGTAAACATCCACAGTCATTTTGGTAAAGTGTGAATATTTTAATGTAGCATGGTACTTGTTACTGTTTTTTTTTTTTAATCTACAGTATTCAGGCTATAAATATTGCTTTGGATTTACCTAAAACCAAAAATTAATAAATTCATATAAAAATGAACAGAGCAAACACTACTCTTACTAGCATTGGCAGGAGTATGATTTTGAAGTATTTAGTGAGAATATTTAAAAAACATGTTTTACAATAACAGAGCACATTTTGGTAATTATTTTTCCACATAAGCCTCCATTCAGACTGTTTCACATCAGCTTATTCCAACCTACATACAGATTACCATGTTCCTGACAATCCCACCTTGCTGCTTGTTCCCACTTAATCACTTATCAGCATGGAATATGTTTTGTAGAATTAGTTTTCAATCAGATCAGCAGTCTGAACTGTCTCACTGTCCATCTAATGAAGTGCCAGTGCTACCAAAAAAGAGAGAGAACGTATAAGCACAGGAAGGGGATGGAGAGGGACAGAGGAGGAAGAGTAGCAGGCATGACAAGCCTGCCATGAAACTGCATCCTTACATTTGGAAATAAGCTTTTTTCCATTAAAAAGGAAAAAAAAAACTCACAGGAAAGAAAATTATCTGGCTTCCTCACAGTCTGTGCACTGCAACTTGAAAAAAACAGGTGAATAAGTATAGTTAAGTAATAATTATTAAATATATTGTCTTTTGCATTGTGCATGCTTTACCGGTAGTTTGTGTAATTAGAGATGTGTAATTGGGTAGATCCCAGTGGAGCTGCTTGATCAGTATAAGTAAAGCACACAGATGCTGTTCGGCAAAATGCTGAGAAGTCGCTTTCAAAATCAGTTTTGGTATCAAAACAGTTTTTTGATTGTTCAATTAAATGATCAGCACGCAAGTTTCTAAGCATGTTTCTATATGTAAAAATATGATACAAGGTATTTAGATTGCTAGGAATATATCAGAAATGTTTATACCCACCAGAATTGATGAAAGACTCAGAAACAGACTGTTGAAGTCCTTACAAGTAAGCTGATTTAAAACAAACAAACAAAACCCTAAGTTGGCTTACTACAAGTATTTTCTTGCATTGAAAACTTCTAAATCCATCCACCTTCATACATCATTTAATACGTATTTTACATAAAAATACAATGTGTTTTATCAAATCACTTCTAATGGCAAGCTCATTGCACAAATATTTGTGTAGAAATCAAAAAAAGACATTAACAATGCCAGTGGCTTCTTGAGTAACCTACCAAGCATCCTTGAGGCTTATCAAGCTATCCACTCTTTGAAAGATTTGTCACATGGCATTTATATTTAGCAAGCTTGTGGAGTCTCACCCATATCCTGTTTATCAGACATATCAGCATCACACCATGTAGCTTACTGCAATATAACATGGAGAGGCTGAAAATTAAATACTTTGCAGTACTCTACAAATGAAGTCCCTAATAGCAGGTGACCATTGAAGGTTTCATTAAAGTCAATCAAAATATCAGCAGAATAAACATTGGATCAGTCTTGTTTCTCAGTCTCAGAAAAATCTACATAAATTGGTGCCTCCTGACAGTGATGAGGAATCCAAGATTTTTAATACACAATAGGCACGTATTTCCCCTGGTCATTAGTAAAGAAGATTATAGAGACTCATTACTACGATGTTAGCAAAGTGAGTGGAGATAAGGGTGAGGCATTAACAGCTAAGGACATGAATATTTGTTTAGGTGAAATGAATGATATGACATAATGCTGACAACTATAACTCAATTATTTCTGCAATCAGAAGTATTAGTTCTCTCATGCTCTCAGCATTGCAGTACCGCAAGCTACATTTTACATTAGACAAACGTGTTAACAGTAAGGGGTTGCACTGGGAGTTATTGGTATAGATACCTCAGTACTGTAGAGTAGTCTCACACTTCATTACCTACCCAAAGATTTGCCAGGACTTTTGGAAATTCAGAAGTTGTAGCTCATTTAGTTGTAGCAACTATTTGCAGGTTCTATAGTTCTAGTTAGCTAACATGTTTAAACTAGAAAAATTTTTAAACAAATAATAGCCTCCAAGAAATCAACACAGGCAGTTCCTTATTACTCCTTTACTTAAAGAGGAAAGGTTTTCCTCTTTAATGTTGCTGCAAGATCTCTGTTGTATTCTGCAGCTATCAATATATACTTCCTGAGTCAGCAATAAATCCCTAACTTTCATAGCAGTAGGTCAGCTGCTAGTGTTTATTCCTTCTTTCTTCCCAAGAAATGACTCACAATAATCGACATCCCACTTTTTTTTTTTTTCAAACATCCAGTTCCAAATGCCCACAAAATAATATTTTACTTTTTCCATATTCTTTACAAATAACAGAGAAGTGACTCATATCCTTTGGAAAGATTACCCAAGAATGAGAATACATAGCAGAAGTAACTTCAGACACGTTACTTAAAAAACAGAATAAAAAATAACTTGGAATCAGACTCTGGAAATTTAACCTAAATTGCAATTTAGCTACTAACTATAACATGTTTAAACTGCTCATTGAACAAACAAGATAATAGTAAAAACAGTATTTTAAATCAGGGTGCTTTCTTGTTATTGCTGGGTTTGTATCTGTATTTTATCACACAGTTCTTCAGCTTATTTTAAGGTCAGGTATAGATCCTTTTTCTTGTCCAATTTAAACAGATATAGTAAAGATTTATCTGTAATTTAGTAGCAACAAAATTACATGAATTCAAGAACTAGCGTAACGAGTTAAACGTTACGAAACGTAACGAAGTTGAATGAAAAGGGAAGCTTCAAGACCACTGCTTTTATTTTATTTTAGAAGTGTTATATAAAAGAACCAAAGCTGGCATTAAATATCCAGGAGATGTTTGTATGAAGTGAAATTCAAATCCATGAGTCATGGTTTGATTCTGAAAAATCAAAATGAGCTCTTTGTCCACCATCTACAGTTAGACATTTCTGAAGCTTATGCCCAATGTCTGAATATTAACTCTGTACCAACAGTAAGGGTTTTTATTATTATTATACTTTCCATCATATAAGGTATATTTACTTCAGGAGATACTTTGATATAGCCTAATTTGGGATGTGTAAAGTATATTGTCTAAAATTTGAACTGCTTCCTCTAGCATAACTCCATTAATTGCTTGTGTTCAAGAACATGTGAAACTAGAAACCTATTTTCTTTTCCCAAAACTTTTAGTTTTACCTTTTAGCAGTAGCGAATTTGCAGCTGTCAATGGACTGCCCAGTCAACTGCCCCAACTGTGAATACAAAAGGACAGTGCAGAATTATTGAATTGCTTTGTAATGTTTCAAACCTGGCATTTAATTTGTGGAAATTAACCTATTTATTGGAGCCAAGTTGGGCACATAAATGTCACTGCACACTGTAAAATATCACACTATCTCCAAGGTCAGGACAGTGTTAGTAAACTCAGTGCACACACTGGGGAAATGCATCAAAACAAAATGAAATCACTTCAGAAATGCAACAAAAGTCAAGACAATTGAAATTCTATATGCATCTCTTAGGCCTGCACTTCTGTACAAATCAGAGCAGAATGGGATGTTTCTAAACATAAAGTTATGCTGTTTATTTTTAACCAAAACTTGAAAGTAGGATGAGGGTGTATTTACATGTGTTGTATGCTTCAATCTAAGTTTCATTTAGTATGCTCTTTCATAAAGCTTTTGGTGGTCTAAAGTCACATTAGCAAAGTGACATATCAATTTGTCCTTAGCTAAGTTTTTTCAGATAACTGGAGTCATCCTGCCTTTCGACTGTTGTTTGTAGATAAACTAGTTCTTTGGTAATAGGCTCAGTTGTAAACAGGAGCTCTAGGTGAAGCTTTCAGAATTTCATAAGCAAAAGTCTTCTTTTGCTTATGAATACACATGATACACATTCTCTACAGCAAAACATGAAAAAATATCAGTCATCCATCTTTTGCAACAGTGGGTGTGTGCCTGTATATACTTTTCTGGGAGTGTGATGAAATAATAGTAGAGGCTTAAATGACAATTGGTTTTAAGTTGAACAACTATGAAATCAGAATTATATTACTCACAAGCATTTGCTTGATTTATAAACAACAAAATTAGGTGGCAAAAACCTGCTCTATTTTCCTTCACATGGTGTTCTTTTCTGTGCTGTTAGAACTGACATACAACTGGCACTTGCTATTTGTAATTTCACTAATACAAGATGTTTTACAGGGGGCTCAGACTTGAAAGATTATTTAAAACACATTTTGCATCAGAGAATAAAGATTTTTGATTAGGTCATACTGAAATGGTGATTCTAAGTAAGTAGCACTACCAAAATTGCAGTCACTATGTAAGTGTTGCCATACATTTTGAGAGAAGCAAAATGAAAAGCAACCACTGCATGTGCATAGCCAATTGATTTAACTATTGTAAAAGGTGGCCACTTAGAGAATAAATCTTACCACTATTCTACAGGAGACATTTCTATGAAGTTACATGCTGTGACTGTCCTAACGGATACCCACTGGAGTCCTAACATTGTGCAGAAATTACTGTCTCCATTTCCTGCTTTTGGCTACTCTGTCCAGTCTGAAATAACTTTCACACTGAGATCACTTGTCATACAAGACAGGTCACCCAAAAAAAAAATATATATATCCTAAGGCTCCCAATTCACACACATCATCTCCCTCTTTAGTGCAGGATCCTTTTCTGGTTTCTTCCATGTTCTACAAAGTACCAAAGCAACAAACGCTAGTCTAACATAGTCACTGGCAACCAGACCAGAAATCTGTACTCCCATGAGGAACTTTGTCCAGGTCATTTCTTGCATTAGGTTCCTAAATGTGTTGTGTTTAGCTCCCCTTGAAACGGTAAGTGTCAGTGTACCGGGACAGATAAGGTCCACTAACAGACTATTATCGCCTTCCCGACTCCTATGGTTTTCACATCCCATCAAATTGTTATTTAACTAGTTGAAAGCACGCCAAACCATTTCATAGGACCACAGTGTAATAAATTGAACTGTACTAGAAAATGATACTGTTGTGCTTTAAAACTGATCAAGTTGCCACTGAGCAAAACTTCAGCCCTTCAGTCTTCCCCATCATACATGGGAAAGACCAGCAGTAAAGCAGCATCAGGAAATAAATTAAAAACAAAACTAGAAACCCTGTTAAAACAATGCACATTGCTAAGATCTGATTCATGTTGCACCAGTGAAACAACACAGGAAAGGATCATTATTTTAGTCAAAAGAATTGGAGATAGTATTGACCTTAGGGTTTCAGTCTGCTCACGCAGGGCTCAAGCCTTGCTCTATAACACAAAGAATATGTCCAAGAGATTAAAAGAATTCTTTTTCCTAAATGTCTCCATGGTAGATTTATTTCCATAAAGGTTTCTAACTGGAATTTCTCTGGTATAACCTGAACAGTACAACAGGGCAGCTTTTCATCTCAGTGCAGAAAGACTATAGTGCTGCCACATACAAAGTGGGACATGCTTATCTGTCTGAGTACTGGGTATTAGTGGCTCTGACAGAGCATGAAAAGCCCCGAACAATCCCAAGATCACGGTAAGCCCCTGGACACCTAGCACCAGTCTTGCAGAGAAGCCAGTAGTGGAATTCATGACAAGCATTTTAAAACACCTGTCTTTTCCTCTGCACCATCCAAAAACTGCCGTGGCGTATAGATTACTACCATGCAATGCTGTAGCTTATGGACAGCAATGTCAGCATTCAGGGAGACAGTTTACCAGATGTTCAGAAAAGGAGTATCAGATGGGATAGAGACATAAAAGTAAACACAGCAGGTTAATTTTAATTCCTAATCACTTAAACAAATGCAGCTGTATTTACCATAACATGCAAACTTCTGGCTGGACATGCAAGGCAACATATCCTTCAGAACACCCCTCTCTTCAGAAGGTTGCAAAGCAGGTTAGCAAAAAAGCATTGTTATGTCTGATCCCAATGGAAGATTTTTCCAGGCTTTAATGCCTTAGTTATTCTTGAATCAGTACACTGATCTCAAAAGTAACATTACACAGTCCTAGGAAACCTCCTACAAGTACAAAAAAATCACTGTGTTTAGCAACAGCATAGGAAATTATAGATCAAGGCTGGTTGTTACTTCTTGGTGCATTTTCTTTAGAGTTGAGAGCATCTGAAAAATCTGAACTTAGAATAAGCACACTTCCTACTCTTTGGAAATGCATAATAGAGGTTACATTTTATGGAAGAGATGTGCCAGGTGCATTATAGTACAATACATTAAAATATCTTTATTTTTGAGAGTATCTCTGAGGATAATTACCTGTCATATCTTCCAAGTTTGTTACTCCTGACTTGTGTCAGTAACAAAAAAGCTCAAGATTCTAAGGACAGCTGAAGAAAAGGTAATCGTATTTCACTCAAAAGTGGGTGCTTTTTTTTTCTCCTCCTTTCAGTCAATATTAATATATTAAAGTTCTCCATTTCTTGGTAACAAACTCAGAAAATTCTGTCCAAGTTCTTGCTTCGTTTTCCCACATTTTAAAAATGTCAAATCAACAACAAGCAAAACATTTCAGCAGAGAACCGTTTCGCAAATGCCACTATCACAATTCCATTTTAAATGAATTTTAAATTTAGAATGCTAGTTCTGTGTTTTAGAATAACTAGAAGAAAACAACATGATACAGGTGTAAGTTGATAGTGCCACAGGCACTGATAAAATGGATGGTTACTTGAAATTCCTTCCGATCCAACCTTCCTATGACTAAGATAGAGAAGATAGCATCTCAGGTTGCCCCATGTTTCTTAGGCAGTCTCAGTGTTGCAATAAGAACCATACTGAAGCAGAATCTGAAGCTCCATGGTACCCAAGCCTTTGCATATTTGGATGCTGATCCAAACTTCAGACCAGGCACAAGCAAGAACCAAGAACCAGTTGAAGTTGCGAGGCCTTGCTCTGAATTCCCTTCAAGTCAAAGGACCTTTAAAGCCTAAAGCAAAGATTTTCTACAACTCTGTTGGTGTAATTCAGTGACTAATGCTGAACTGGGCTAAACAGCCATTGCATGAATATTGCAAGAATAAGGCAAGCTACTATTTTCAAGTTTTTACTTATTTTAATCATTTTGGAACAGAGAGAGGAAAAGGGATCACATCAGCGCATCTGGAGTCCACGCAATAAAGGAAAAAATTGCAATAGTCTTGCATTTATTATTGTGAGCCAGCTCGCCAGATCTCTATTCCCAGCTCTACCTTTTATTTATCATGTGCTAACTTTATGCAGCCTGTTTCAGGTTAGGTGCACACCACAGTTATAAAGCTATCCTGAAATCTGGCGGAAGCTAGGAAGTGATGAGTCATTACAACGTGTTTGCATTAGTTTAAACCATGCCTTTTGGTCCCAAGGTTTGTATGTTAGCCCAAGTTTGACTCAACTTTGAATTTGGCCCTTTCCTTCATACTTCATCTATTTCACAGAAGAAGCTGTGATTGAAATAACAGATCTTCAAAGCACAAAATAGATGCAACCATGAAAAAATAATAAATAGAACAGATAGAATAAGATTGGGAGGAAGAGGGAGGATTCTGTTACATAGCTCCACTGATACCAGCTTTACTGGGTGCAATTAACAGGAGGATCAGGCCTTGCTGATACCAGGTTCAGATTAAACATGACTGAATAGGACTCTTGTTAAGAAATGTTTTTAACAGCTCAGAAAAATAACATTTTTTAGAGTTCCAACGTAGGCAGTACAGAAGTCGACATTCTGTTTCCTTGATAAAAGCTCTTTATTCAACCCATCTTTCTGAATCTGCTTTCCAGAAAGATCATCATTGCAGAGAACAGCCTTGCACCAAAACAAGAGATGGCAGCCTTCGCCCCCCCTTCCCCGCACACACACTCTTCTGTCTCATACTTTTTCCAAATGATGCCTCCAGGCTGCCGTGTGACACCCAACTAATCTGTCCTGCCGAGAGTGCCACACAGCCCCGTGCTCCAGCCTGACCTAAACCTGGCAATGCCTTCTCACTTCGCGCAGGCTGCAAACACCCCTCCCTTCCTCTCCTGAAGTGAGAGACGGTTAATGCTTTTATTCCTCACAGGGGAGCAAGATGAACCCGGCTACGCTAGTGAATCTCCTCTGCTTGCTGACATGCGTCAGACACAACATTCTCATCCTTAAAAACTGGAACAAAAAACAAAACCAAAACAAGAACCCAAAAAAACCCCAGCGAGCTACAGTCCCTGTCTGGAGATTTAAGCAGCCATTATTCTCTTATTGCCAGAGCACAGCCACGTCCTTTGTTTAAAGGACACACACGCCTCGTGCTCCCCATCGTGCACTGTACAGTTTCCATCTAGCATTACACTTGCTTAATGAACAAAAGCCACGTATTTACAGTCTCTTAGTAGAAGCAAAGATATAGCTACCGCGTAGTGTCACCGTGGCAGGGGACACTGGCTGCTGGTTCACCTGGCTGAGAGGTGGTCCTCAGCTCACTCCTTCCTGGCTCTAGTCGAAGACAACACAGGGAGTTAGCTGCAACAACACATCATCAGGACAACGAAACAGCCCTTCTTGCCTAAACCCAAGCGCTGCGGAGCCAGGCTGGCTGTGCTGCCTCTGCCAAGGGAGAAACCAGGGTGCGGGTGGCAGCAGTGCTGCTGGGCAGGCACCGGGAAGATGGAGAGCTCTGACACTGTGGCACAGAGCATTAGGAGATTGGGCCCGATCTTTAAGGTAGCAAAACTCACTTTAGATTACACTTCTGAGGGGCCTTGAGCCACCTCTGAGCAGGGCATAGGACCAGGGTAAAGGGAGCACACTGCAGTAGAAAATAGACAATAACTTGGCTCTCACTGCTGATGTTTGCGCTCCCAGAAGCTATGCCCCTAATCATTTCTGAGTCACTTGTATGCAAATGAGAAAAGACCAATTTCACCAGCTCCTGCCATGGCTCTGAGCAAAATAGGTTTCTTTCACTGTGTGTGTTTGTCCTCCTATTCAAGGTAGGAGGCTGCTGAGCAAATAAGCATTTTAATGGGATTGCCACTAGCAAAGGGACAGCTCAAGATTAACTCCTTCACCTTGGGTCAGTACTATTTAACTTGAATGGGAACCATCTTCTTCATACTCAGCAAATCACAATTAAAATGTCCCTGATGCATTTCCTAACCAATCTGTGCAGTATTTTACATTTAAAGGACTCAAGAAGGGGAAAGAAGGATTCCCTAAATCTGCTGTTCATTCTCCTTTCATTTGTGTCCTTGGGGTCACTGCTTATCAGTCATTAACTGTCAATAGTGATAAGCTGGTTTTGCTTATTTTGTTTCCTGCTGGGGAGTCAGACTGCCTCTCCACTGCTGCGTGCATCTATCGGCTTACTGGCTCTGCTGGAGTTAACTCTGTTGGGGTTTTGTGGAACGCAGAAGACATCAAATAATATAAATATTACTTTGAGTGTATTTTATATTCATGTGTATTTGGCTGCATTTCTACAGTTGTTTTGGAGCTAAGCAACACATGCAGATATAATAGTCATGGATGTAATATAAGTATCATATGACAGACAGTCTTCAAACCTAGTCAACCAAATCTCTTGCTATTCTGAAGGCCTACTTAAGATTTTCATTGTCATTTTGTCATGTTCATTTTTTAATAGGAAAAAGTAGGTAAATATGCACTGTTGCCTCACATGCCTGTGCCTATTGAGGAGCCCCAGTAAGACCAGGTGACAGGCAGTTTACAGAGTTTGTCCTATAGCTCAGGTTCAAAGAAGCTGTGCATCTGGTCTCATCAAAACCTGATAGCTTTTGGACACCTGACATAAAATACATCAGACCTATTATCTGGCAGTGCTGAACTGGATTGTGAACTTCCCCCAGTCTTTGCTTCTAAGAAACAGTTCTGAATTTAGACTTCAACTGACCTGCAGATCTTCTAATAAAGTTACCACTTCAGGCAGGACCGTATCTGTCCAAAAGTGATAAGAATAGATTTACTGCCAGGTTTAATCATAAATGCTCCTTAAATTAAGCCTAGATATCAGCTGGCCCAGAGCCTGCCAGGCCAGAACAGCATAAGAGGAGAAGGAGCTAGTAAGAAGAGGGTGCAGGGCAGAAGATGGTGCTTTAAAAAAGGCCTGCTAACAGGTAAAATAAATAGTTAGAAAAGAATTTTTTTCTAATTGGATGAGACAGCATAAAATATTAAAGTTAGTAAGGCTGTAAATCCATCTCAGGTCTCTCGTGACACTAACAAAAGAAGCAAACTTCACTTTCCCTCCTGATGACAACTACAGACTTCTCCAAAGAATTACAGCTTTATTATGTATAATTGGGCTGTACACAATTTCATCAACTGCCTTTCTTTAGTGTCCTTTCTAATTATGCACACATACAGCTGTCATTTATTAGAATATATGTCATGCCCAAAAACCTGCACACAAGACACACACATATTTCCTAAGCAAAGAGAATGGAAACATCAGGTTCTTCGGGAATTTACTTCCTCTCTTGTCCTGCTCTGGATTTGGAGGCATTTGCCTCGATTCAGAAACTATCTCCAAATTCTGCCTGAATCTCTCTCTGATAAATACACAGGCACTAAATTACCTGTAATCCTTAAAGCATCAACACCTTTAAATGGTTTCAATTTCCTAAGAAAATAAAGCCAGGTCCACATAAGTCTTCAGGCTTTTAACATCCCATTGATGATGATGCCAGCACCGCAGTAACTCAATTAGTTGCTTGATATGGCTCAGAGAGACTAAGGTCAGTGATGTTTGATATTCACCCGGGTTAATTTTAAACTTCTCCAGCCATGACTCAGGACTGCAGTCCAAATTAGGTCCTCTAAATGATACCCTGCAGGATCCTTGCTCTCTCATAAAGCTGCAGCAGGTGCTTCGGTAGTAAGGTGTTAACTTTGGACTCTGAAGTCAGTTATCCGAAATTAGTCAAGACACCAGGGAAGACAGGAAAACAGCACATCAAACTTGTACCTCCTGAACTCACAGTTGCTCTGCTGACCACTCGCCCTTTCCCTCAAGAACATCAGTGCAGAACAAAACCAGGCAAAAAACCTCAAATGCTTTTCTCAGCAAGTCTCAACTTACCAATGGAATAGAATTAATCTCATCTGTACATCATATCTGCAAGGTGTCAAAATACCTCATGGTCCAGAGGGGTTTACATGCAGAATGCAATGCCTGCAACTGTCTCACTCCTCCCTCAGACAGTGAAGAAGCTTGACAGGCCACTGTAACGGATGGTTTGTTTGTGGTATTGATTTATTAATTTGTTACATGCTAATCATTAATCAGTATCTAGTGTGCATACAATATGAAAGGTTACACAATCAGCCACCCAGCTTATTGTGGCCTGCCATGGCTTCTCCAGAGCTTACAGAGAAGCCCTGGTTGGTTAAAATACCAAATAGGTAAAAGAATGCCATTCCAAGTCAGGGAAGATGTTTCATAAACTAAATGCCAACATTGTTTTACACTCTTTGGTTTGAGCCCAACCTTGAATGCACTCTTAACTAGATCAGGAAGAGCTTGGCAAATGTCCCTAGGGTCAGAATTTGGCTAATCAAACATGTGCAGAACACATTTGGCTCATTACACATGTGCATCTTAAATCTACATTCAGCAGCAAGGGAATAGAAAGATAATCTGATCGTAAAGACACTGGAATTGGACTTCAAAGATCAGGATGCAATTCCACAGACTCCCAGAGTGACTTTGGCCACAACAGACAGTCTCTCCTGCCTTGGTTCCCATCTGTAAAAATCAAAATAACCACACCTCATTTTCTCTTTAATCTATCCTTTTAATTTGGACTCCGAGTTCTTTGTAGTAGCTTCTCTCCCTCAAAACATGGCCAGCAGCCAGTACACAATGTCTTGCTAGGACGTTTTTGTGCAAATTTATCAAAAAAAAAAAAAGTAACTTATAAAATATTCACTAATGAGATAAGATGACCAGCACAACACAGAGTGCCAAATAAACAGCTGTAATCTGTGGAAGGGTTATTTCTCTTTGCCATAAGTGCCATCTACTTTGAGATACAAGTTATTCTCTGTCATAAAACAGTGAACTCAGTATCTGCAGACAAGTTGCCTTCAAACCAGCACATTTTTCAAAGGCTCCCAGTAGTTTGTGACACTAAATAGAAATTGTCACATCTTAATGACTAATATTTGTACTAGTCTGCTTGATTAACATAATTTGTTTCTTCACTGGATATTTTATTCCAGATGAGCTGCTTTTCATCCATATTTTCTGGGGGAAAATATATGCATTCTGACATGCAATGCTAATGGGCCCTCTGCAATGACCTCTTATCTCTAGAACGTTTCCTTCTCACCTCCCATTCTCTTCAGTGCATGAAATGAGCTCCAGCAGTAGCTATTGGTCAAGAGTATCATACACTGGATACCCACCAAGGCTTTTGGGGTGTTTAGCACGGACAAAAGGTCTATTCCTATGACACACACATTTAAATTTAGCACTAAACTGGTGGGAAAAAAAGAGAAAAATATATAAAATGTCACTTTCTGACAGGCAGAAAATTAGAATTCATTCCCCTGAGAACTAAATGGACTTTTCTGCTTCCAGTCACTAACTATGACAAGGTTAACATTTTTCAGTTTAATGACTAAGGACATTTAGTGTGCATGTGAATAAGGAATAAAATTACTAGAGGGTATTGGCTAAGCACGTGACAACAGCCCAAACTGACAACAGAACTCCAAGGATGCAGATTCTAAGTAACACTGACTATTTGCCATGCAGAACCAACAGAGAACAAAAAGTATGCAGAGGTCATCTTTCACTATCATTGTTACAACAGGGTAAGCAATCACAGGAAAATGTACTTCTCTGCATGGGGGTGGGGTGAATGTCAAATCTCTTGTTTCCAGCATCCCAGACCATGACACTGAACTGGACAGTATGTTAACAGGAGGCCAGAAAAGCCTGAAGAGACCCCGGGAATGGCAACAATTCCAAGTACATCTCGTATTTCCCCAAGGATTCTTCCACCACTCCACATTCATGGCTCAAGTCTGTTGCAACATAAGCATTAGGATTTGAGATGAAGTTAGCATTCATGACTTGCCTTAGCTTCTGTCCTCCCCAGTCCAGTTTTCCCTATAGCTCTTCAGTCCCTTAACTCTACTACTACAAACATAACCCATGCAGCTCTGGCTTCCAGACACTAACGACTAGCCTGGATTTCTGTCTAATATAGCACAAAGCCAGGAAAAGTCAAAGAAAAAAAAAAGAAGTCTACGTTATTGATATGCCCTGAGCGTTAAGATACTGGAAGACATCAGATATTGGGAATGTTTCTGGAGATAAATGAAATTGTGACAGTAGAAGGTATGTCAGGAAGAAAGATTACATTTTCAAGTATCTAATCTGTTCTGTGAAAAATAAGTGTAAAAATTATATTTAGAGATATGGGTTAAGATTGAGAAAGTATTTTTAAACAGGAATGGTTAATATATTATCTAAAAAAATGAAGGAAGCAGTGAGGATATCAGACTTTAACGCAACAGAAGAACTCTCCTTTTATTATTTCTGCTGTTAACCAGGTTTCAAAAGCTGTTTAGCCACAACTGATTAAAAAAAATGCAAAACTTACAGTTTAGGGAACAGATGAAGATGGGCATTAAAGCTAAAAAGGAAAGAAAACCAGAAGAGAAAACAAGCACTTGGAAAACCACAGACTCTACCTTCAGGTTGACAAACACAGGAAAGAGTCACCAATTGCTCTTAACTTTGCTGTGGCCCAGCAGTGTGCTCCTTAGTCTGAAATAACGCTTTTCTGTTTATTTTTCAGGAAGTCTAGCTATATAAAATCAGTGTGATGGACTATCAGGCAGCTCTCTTGCAGTTCATGTTTCCTGTAACATCAAAAGCTAGATTCCTCTCAATTCATCTGCAGCTAGCAGAAACCCATCTCATAGGCCTTGAAGAATTCCTGGTTGGTCAAAACCAGCGTGAAAGGACTGCTTAATGTTTTTATGTGGACAAAGCCTGACTGTCCTTCTAATTTATACTGAGGTGGCTGTATTCCCTCCTTCTTCCCCTTTGCTTTACTTGGTTTGCTTCCAGAACGAGGTATGACTGTATTTGGAGATCCTCAAAGAGAAAGATCATGTTAAGCTCAGATTTCATTTACAAGCCAATTCACAGATTGGTAATGTTGAACAGAACCTCTTTAGCAGGGCCAACAGGTTCTCAGCCATGCAGTGGACACAGCTTTAGAGCAGAGCTCTGTAAGGGAGAAGGCATCGAGACAGCTATTCACCTTAGACAAGGCTTCCCTCGGTGCTGCCTGTGCCCTCTCGCCGTGCTCTGATCTGTATTCCACACCGCTCTTAGCCCGACTGGAGTCTCTGATTACTTTCGGTCCCTGACCTCATTACCTCAACACTTCTCTATAATAAACTGCATAAGCCACTTATCAGCCTGTAATCCTGATATATCCAAATCATTTTGAATGAGTTTGTTTTGTTCCTCTGCTCCCCAGCCTCCTACCCCTCCAACTTGCCCAGCCTTTATGTTGTCAGCATATTTAAGCCACTTTTGAAATTACCTCCTGCTCAAGGTCACTACACTGAATTTATATCTTTTTCCCATACAGCATACCAATGCTTTAACTCCCATCTGATTTATTTATCCTGCTTATTATCAGAGACCAATTCAATCAATACAGGCTGGAATTCAAACACACTCACACATTTGAATTATGCATACAAATGCTTATCAAGAGATATAAGACAACTGCTGTAGCACAGATCATTCCTCTAACATATGGCCCAGCTTACAAGTAAGGAAGCTCATAGCGATGAATTTTTACACCTTGACTTTTGCATGACCCCAATAGCTGTTTGGTTACTGGAAACCAAAGGAATTGAAATAGCATCACAAATTCCATGGAAGGGGCTTGGACAAGGAGTCTCTGCCTTTCTTATCCCAAGCCAGTATGATCATATTTTAAGGTTGTCTTTCCGAGTTGACAGTTCCTTTATTAGCTTCTGAGCACACAGGAATCCTAGCAAAACACTGTCAAACCATACCAGACAGTCATGTCAAGCAAATCTTGCAAACCGAACAGTGTATGGAGAACTGGAACTTGAAGGAAAACCAAAAGCTCTAACCTCAATTGCAGCCTAGGTTAGGCATTAAACCAACCTAAACGGGATGCTGGAAGCATATTAGAAAGCGTATAGCTTTTGGCTTCCCTTCGCAAACCACTATCCCTTCTAAATGTTAATGGTCAACACAACCCTCCAACAGGGTTTGCAACATGGTCCTCTTTAAACACAGTTGGTGGTTACAACCCAAAGAACACAGCAAATTTAAAAACTGAAGGCAGAAAAAGCCTGTGTACACAGGATACGCTATAGACTGAGCTGGACTGTGCACACCGGTCTGGAGCTTTCAAGGATTTGAGGCACAAAGATTGATTAATCAGAAAATTTTAGAGAGATGCAAAAAGTTTGGGGAAAAGGAATCCACACTGTTCTATACAACAATACCTTGTATCCATGTAGTTTAATGCTAACAGAAGTCTATCGTGACAAGTAAAATGCAAAATGAGACATCAAATGTTCAGCATCATGAATTAAAGGGTCTCTAGGACTGGAAAGCAGATCTCTGCATAGCTGTCTGTTCACCACTAATTACATTTCCCAGCTGACATTCAGTTCTTTACATTTCCCTGTTCTTTACCCTCATTGTTCTTCCATACCGGCTCCCTAGCATAGCTCCTTTGTAACTATGTTTTATAAGCAATCACCCTCTTCTAACCACACTTCTAAAAAAGGTTTTGTCTCTTTGTCCTAATTGATACAAAGTCTTCTGTCACACCAGAGCTGCACTGATTCATACCATTTGGAGACCTGAAATAGCATGTCAGGAATTAAACTGTGGCCTCATTGAACTGTTCTTGACTTTGGTAATGCTAAGCTTTACCCTATGCACCCTGGCATACAGCTACATGCATCTCAGGAGTCCCTCTGAGATTTTAATATTTCATCATTTATCCGCAGAGAATATTTTGGCTTCTCTATCAATATATTTCTGCTTGGTAACTCCCAGTTTGAATGCTGATTGTGTTTTGCATAAAATTAACTAAATTGCAGCCATTCTATTTCATTGGTACTTTTTGTCTGCTTCCTCCATGAACAATATCGGGGAGATTGCAAGCTGACTACAATTCTCTTTCTGAAGCAAGAGGAAAACAACATCTAAGAGCCCAATCAGCACAAGTTTCCTGATGTCTGTTGGGTTTTATAAACCATATTGTACTCTGGCATTTAACAATTTCTGTTCATTTGATTCACTTTAAGAAATGAATGTAACAAAGAATTTCCACAGTGTTCTGCACTACTGTTGCCTATTGATAAATATGGAACAGGTACAACAACAAGCTTGCTCTTTTTCTGTTTAAAAATTCACTGAGCTAACAAGTTATTTGTGTAATGCCAAAGTAATCACAGTTTTTTGCTGTTGAGTTTCAATATTCAGGTTCCATAGGGAGGTCCGTTGTAGCCTGTATTTTACCAACAAAACTAGATCAACGATGGCATTACATTTCCAGAAGCATTGATACCACACATGAACACTCCAAAACTCTGCCCAGCTGCTGCTCGAGTCTGGAGGCACCCATATCCACACAGGTATGGAATTTCCATCAATAAATGGCACATTTTGAAAGAAAGAATCTCTCTGCCTTCATTGAAAGAAGCTTAACCTGTAACTTAATTCCAAGAACTTTCAGGGCTACGAACCAGGAGCAGAGGGAGATGTTTGCCATAGCCCAAAGCAGGGCACAGTTCTTGGGCCGGTGGGTCGGACACACATGCTGTGCAAGGAGACACATCATGCCCCTGAGGGCCTTGGCACATGAAGCAGCAAGAAGTCTCAAAATTAATGCTGCAACAGACACTGCAATACTTCTACCCCTCTACAGACACATCCCATCATGACCATGTCCTCATAGCATCTCACATTTAGCAACAGTGCCAAGGCTTTCTCTACTGCAGCACCCATATAGGGGGAGCTCAGAAAGACAAAAACAAAAGTGAGTTTGGATGTAACGTGTGAAACTAGAAATATTTCTAGAGGAAGGGGAAGTGTTTGGGAAACATCTTACCAATGTTCGAAATTATCAAAGGCAACAGTTCAGAGACATCCAAGGCACTTCCTAGTCATAGTGACTCTATTTCTAAATAGCAGCCAGTGAGTGTTTCAGGCTTAACGAGCCTTAGCTCTGTCAAGGCTCTGAGGGCACAGCACTCATCGTGATGGCTGTGAGTAACACTGAGGGTCTGCCCAGGCAAGGGAAGGGGCAGATGATGATAAGAAGGTATGATGAATTATTACTGTGTTTGTCACCTGTATTTAACTTTCTGCCTCATCTGTATTTGACTTACCGCCTTTTGCATCTAGGGGGACCACAGTCCTTTCAAAAGAGTTGCTTTGGATTTCTTAATATTAGGAGACAGTTGTGACATTTGTCCTGCCCCAGGCCTAATTAGACCCTAGGCACTTTTAGCACATATTCTTCTTCATAATGTTCTCCCTGTTCCTTTATCTGCAGATCCCAAAGCTCATTAACGAATCCTCACAAAAGTCTTCTGGAGAATGATCCTCTCCCTGTGCTACAGAAAGCGGAAGTAAAAGTAAGGGTTGCAGTGCAAAAGGCACAAGCCCTCTGCTTGCCAGTTCGTTTACTTTCTTTGAATAGGCTCTCAAAACGGCTGCCCTCCTGGAAGCAGGCTTTTGCACATAAGTGCAATCCATAAATTTAGCATTTGCTGGGATTCCCAATACAACATAAGTCAGAAATCAGATTCTCAGGATCACATATGAAGCAGTGTCAGAGCTGAGAATGGCTTTTGGGAATCCAGAGACTCAGTCTTTTCAACAGCCACTCTTCTGTCTGAGGTCTACATCTCAATGTGCTGTCATCCTGATGCTTATTTCTGGCTGCACGCTATAGCATAGCTCATTACATTAAGACAGACAATATTATCTGCTTTTTCTACATCCACTTTTTATTCTTTAGAATAGATAAGCAACAAATAAAACAGCACCATCCAACAACATTACCATCCAGTCCAAATGGTTTTCTAGGCAACCACAGCACAGTTGCATTCTTTAAAGGTGCACACCCTTGGTTAGGCCTATGTGCCCCACTCCTTCTCTGTAACAAGGCTGCAAAATGTGTTCTGATTACTGTTTTTAGTATCCCTACAGCTTCATTCAGTGTAAACAGTTTTCCCTTCATGGCATTTATGACCTTAGATAAAGAGTAATAATGTCCCCTTGCATGGTTCTTTTTACTGGGCTATACCCTACTCTCCTAGTTGTCTCTGGAAGAGGAGCTTTCTCCTAGCCAGTTTATAGGTCTTTTCTAGCATGAATTCACCTTTCTTGAAGATGACTAACCAGGAGTGCACACAGTGTTCATGAGCCAGTCTCACACAGGCACTACTTCTCTTGAAACTCAACCCAAAACAATTCTACATTGGCATTTATCCCTTTCCAAGCTGCAATTCATTGGTGACTTCTGTTCTGTTTTTTTCAAAGCATGAGCCTCCAGCTTCCAGTAGAAATACTTGCTATTTGAGCCTAACTACACGACCATATAGTACTTTGTTTCCTACCATTTCTGGTATCTTTATCCTGAGGTCACCTGATTCTCTTCGTATGACATTCGCTGTTCTTTCCTAGAGCTATGCAGCATGCTGCACAATTACTAGGAGCAATTACAAATCCTTTCCCCATTTCTAGAAGCTTGAGTAAAAATTAGACAGTCTAGACAGACAAGAAGAAGAAATAATAAAGGATTTCTAAAGACTTTTCTGTATAATCCTACTTGAAACATTCAACTGCTCAGCAAAATGCCAGAAGCACCATCTTTTATACCCTGTCTGCTGATCACTTTGATGTAATTTGTGGTCTGGTCATCCTTGTAACAGTTATTTAACAAGTAGATGTTTAAACCACAAGGAATTAATAAGCAGAGCAACATTAAAATCTGATTCAGTGAACTTTCTATTTAAATGATACCAAGAAAATGTCCCCTCAAACAAACATTAGGAATTTCTGGGATCATATTGTTCAAATTGATGTCAGTTTGCATAAGCATTTCTACATGTCCTCCCAAATCCCAGTAAGTGCCTTCAGAAGTGGTACTTACTGTAGCCTAAAATTCTGAACCTTGCTTTACTGCCCGATTAAAATTCAATAAGGAACACTTACGATCTTAGATGCGAGTTAGACTTCAAGTACAAATATCAGGTCAGAAAGAAGACTGGGGCAGGTATCTTTGAAACTCTGGGTATAGTCTCCTACACAATTGGATGAAAGAGAGAGGATCTGAATCAAGGAAAGCGAACAAAGATTCTTCCTATTCTAACGACGCAAACCACAACGCCGAAGGCGGCGGTGCAGCTCTCCTGACAGGCCAGGCCAGGCCAGTCTCCCCCAGCCTGAGCGCGCCAGCCGCCGCGCAGGAAGCGAGGTGCCCGGGCCCAGAGCGCCCTCTGCTGGGAAAAAAGTCACAGACAAGCAAAGACAAGTACTAGCAACAGAGGGGTGAGAGCACCACTCCAAGCTCTTTCAGCTTACAAAAGATAGAGGTGGAAAAGGGATTATTTTCCAGAGATTCCTCAGTCTCCATGCCTGGTTGACACATGCCCTTGGCAGAACAGCACACAGGCCCGTGGCAGGGAGCGTCCGGCCAAGGGGCAGAGCCCAGCCGCAGAGCCCCGCTCCCGCTCGGCACGGACCCAAGCCCCCAGCCTGAAGGGGCACGCAGCGTTTGGAGGATGCAGCTACGGTTTTGAAGCGTGCCAGGTTAGTGCTCCAGCCACTAAACCGCTCATTTCACAAGCACAAAAACTAGGCTCAGGGACTTACCTCCAGGAAGCTGAGAACTGCCAGCCCAGGGGGACCCTTCCCTGGCCAGAGGCAATTATCCGTCTCCGAGCTCGGCAGCCGCAAATCCAGGCACCTGCCGTGTCATACTCACTGCCCATGCCCTGAGCAACGCTCCACGCTCCTGTCGGGGACTAGCTGGCAGGAAACAGAGCAACGTTATTCAGGTCCCCTTCGAGCGTCCTGGACAGCAGGGCACCTTTGGTTGGGTACGACAACGTCCTCTGCGTCGCAGCCCTGCCGATGGCACCGGCTCTGTGCAACTTGCCTGCGCTGAGCCAGTGCGCACAGGGCAAAGCTGCGAGCAGAGCGCTCGAGTCAGGTCTCGGCCCACACCATCAGCCACAAGCCCTCCCTTTGGGGACATCAGCTAAAGACACCCGAGCTCCTGCCTGCATCTCTCTGATGCTCCTTTCACCTCTTTCTGAGAGCCATCAGCACACGACAGGCCATTGGTTTTGATCGCACTCTGGATACGGCTGCTTCCATGCGCTCATCTGGAACACAGACCTGAGTAGTGAGGCCAAACTCACTATGTACCTGAATGTTTACATAGCAATCCTGGTACCAGCTAAAGAAAACGCTCCGACACAAGCAACCAAGAACAACTCATGTTGGTCAGTTGTAGTCTCCTGGCTACACATGCTTCGCAGGCAAAAACGCAGTGGGCCAAGCTTTCCTAAGTGCTCAGTTCCCCCTGAGAACCACCTCTTCTGCAGTTAACTGGAAGTTCAGTACGGAGCTCCTTGGAAAAAACATCTCTTCAAGCAAGACGATGGAAACTGCTAGAGACTGAGCATTTCGAGTCCCCATTAGGCCCCTAGGAAACAGACCAGAAGCTCAGCTTCCTCCTGCTGACCATAGAAGCATAAAGAGACCACAAATAGTATTTTTATTTCTAAAGCATCTAAAGAAGCTGGGACACCAACAAAGCCTGAAAGCAGATGAGCAGTGGGTCCTTTCACCCTGCCGCTGACTCCATGAACCCCACCAAAGCTTGGAGGCCTAAAAATTTGGAGACAGTAAGAAAGCACTGATTTTGACTTTAGGCAATCATTTAGCCACTTACAGGCACATAAGCTTTGCTTGCACCCTCCCATGGCAGACAGACTCCCCTACTTATAAAATAGGCCTTAACTGATCGGCCAGAGGCAATAAAGCCAGTCAGGGGCAGAACTGGATTAAAGATCTGGAGATTTCCAGTCCCCTGAAACACCCATTAAACTACACTGCCTTGGTCTACTGCCAACTATGAGGAAATTACCCCAGCAAGGAGCATTCCAGAGGACTGGCAGACAGGCTCGCGCTCCCGCTACAAACTGTATTAACTAAATGGCCAATCTGGCTATGGAACGATTTTACAAATACTTAAGCTACAAATTAAGAGCACGTTTGAGAGCTGTGCTGCCAAGCTAGCCATCATCTTTGCTGCAGCATCACCAGTATATGAATTTATTTCATAACTGAACCCTACAAATCTCATCCAGTGACCTATATTTGAAGACGCGGTCTCTAGGAAAATTACTGACTGTCCACTGAAACTTGCCAGAACCAAGTTAGCCCATATGTATTTTAGGACATGGGATCAGATGTCTTCCGCAAGGCTTGATTCAGAGATGATGGATGGCACAGCACCAGCTACTTTTTTCTTCCACTCGAAGCGGAACATGGTGTGTTCACTCTGCTTCTGGCCCCACAAGCGGGCAAGGCTCACTGCAGTTTGTCCCTCGCGATCTGGGTCAAAAGCTTGCGCCCCGTAGCTAAGCAGCAGTTCAATGCAGGCACACCGGCCCGCGACAGCAGCAACGTGAAGAGCAGTCCTTCCCAGCGGGGTTTTCGAATGCAAATCCGCACCTGCAAAAAGCACATGGAGTCCGAGTTTGACAAGGCACACGACAGGGAAAAAATGCCACCTGTGGGCCAGAATTTACCTCACTTTTTTTCTGAAGGCAGTTTGCCTTTTTCACAATCTAATCACCGGAATTAACAAATCTATCTACTGAACAAATACTCCTGCCTTCAGGCAAATACGGCTAACATACAACAATTTGATATTCTTTGTTCTGTTCAGGGGACCACTGACTGCTTCGCCCTGGCTGGGCGTCACCGCTGCTTCTGCACTGAGACCTGTCACTTACGGAGAGACAACTATGCCATCTTTTAAACAAGGAGACTCTTTAACACAGACAGGTTCAAGAACCTGGATTGAAGGGAACATTTGGACAAGGTTTTTTTTCCTCAGCAATCACTTTTTAATCATTGAAAATGAGAACAAATACCTGCCCTTTCATTCAGGACATTCAGGTGACCTGAACTGACCCAAAGGACTGTCCACTGTGCAAATGCAGATGGCTGGGGAAACAAGGTTTATTTAGTCGCAAAGCAACTGAAAACCCGAAGGCCAGAGCCCTGAAACTAATGCTGGCAGCTCTTATTGCATCTCAGTGACAGATCAAGCATTGCACGGGACTGATGAAAAATTAAGCTTTTCTAGGTCCTAAGAAAACAGCAATAAATGAGATTCAAAGAATGGAAGTCAGAATCAGAAATCCTGTTTCCACTATGAGTTTCCTACTTTAACGTTGAAAGTCATTCCACTTAGCAAGGGCAGCAGTTTTTATTGTTTTCAAGTCTACATCAGGACTGATGGGCTGACTGCATTCTCCACCTCAAATACAAAATATGCAAAATAATTTGGGTAAAATTCTATGATCTTGGTAAGCAGCAAGGTGGTCTGGTGTTTGGCACAGTTCTTTTTTGGCTGTAACTATGTAAGAATATTACCATGTCTCAGAAGAAACTCAGCAGTTCTGACACAGCCCCTATGGCTGGCAACAAACAGTGCCACAGAAGCTCGGTGCGCTACCCACTCCTTCCTCCGCTCCGGCCCCAGGAACTCTGCGTATGGAGTGGAGCCTGCAAAGTCCTCCGTAACTCCCAGACGGGCTAGCTGCAAAATAAATGGAAACCTTTTTATCTGTTTCTAAAGGATAGTTGGATTTCTTCTAGATAACAACAAAGACTTGTACCTGTACTTAGGGGATGCTTGTACACTTCATAAATCACTCCAAGACCAGCCAAATAATATCTGCTTGTTTCCTATTCTTCTGTCCCATCTGGATTCTCTACTGTCTAATGATATTTACTTACAGACATCCCTTGGGAGGGAACATTAATATGGGTTTTCCTTTTGTATATAGTTATTAAGCTCTACAAACTCCTACAGAAATTTCATCTCTTTGTAATCCCTATCCTTCTCTTAAATCAGCTGGAAACAACCTGATTACAAGTTTTTGGTAAAAGGACCAAGACAAACAGCGTGACCATGTAAGCCCAGTTTCCTTATGAGCTAGCATATTCAGGTGAGACTTTGAGATTTAATTCCAGCCAGTATACAACTCATAAGCATTATCTGCCTCGGGAGACATACTCTTATATTACTTTCAAGCCCAAAAGGAGCTTCCTTGGTTTAAAAAAAACAAAACAAAACAAAAAGCACCCACCCACAACCCACATATCAGTCCTAAAGTGCTGCCGAGAGGCCTCCTGGGAACAATTTTCAGGTGCCTCACGGTCCTGTTCTTCACAAGAAATCAGTTCCAGATTGGAATACACCTTCCACAATGCACCACAATTTCCACTTTTCTCATCTAGTAAGTGGAAACCCATTATTAGAGCAGCTGCAGAATTATTTCTTCAAAAAATCAGTTTTCAGTTGAAAATCAACAGTGTCACAAGTTTTTTGTGGAGTTCTTATGGCACTGCATCTTCCATTTCAAACAACACTGTTGTCTTTGTGGCACATCCGTTTCCTGCTCAACACAGAGTAGGAAGATTTTTTAATACATAGGGAAATCAAACCATGGGGGCGAGGGGGGGGAACCACACACACACACTTTGCCCAATAGCAAAATGCAAGCCATTTGTGGCACGAAGTAGAACAGCTGCTTACCAATGAACCGCAACACTACACAACAGTTAACGATAGGAAGCGAAGAACCCTGCGGTATCCATTTGCAATGGTTGGGGAAACGCGGAAGAACAGAATGTAATTAGCCAAGTTGGAACTTGGCCAGGGCAACAGAGATAATGGTTCTTTCTTTATAAAAGGTGCCAAAATATATTTCATGACCACATCTGTTCAGGCCTGAAGGTTTGCAGTACAAATCAGTTACACAGAATACCCTGTCTTTCTGCTGAGACAACATTTCAGTCCTAAATCAAGAAAGCAGCATGCCCTCTGTCAAAGCACCAGAAACTATCTGTTCCACAAAAATCAAAGCTTTCTCACTAATCAAACTTGACAGGATCACAAACTCAGGATGGTCTGTCAACCAGCACCAGGTAAAGTGGAGAAGACGGGGAACATCTCCTGCTCGTTGATTCTGACATTGTCATGTGTTTTGAAGGAGTACAGACTCCCGTTCTTACTTCGGAGTCAGTATGGCAAGTGGAGGATAGACCAAGAAACAGAATTTCTACCTCCGATTCACACAGTATCAGCCAAGTCTCTTAGCCTTGCTGTGACACCTGAGAAGAAAAAAAAAAAAAAGAAATCTCGTCTTCTAACTAAGGGACTAAATATCTTTTGTTCAGAAAGCATCTTGGGAAAGCAAAATGGCAGTCAACTGGAATAAGAAAATCCAAACTTTTTTCATAAACTAGGATAAGCAGGGACAAGAAAAGCAATCTGGAAATACACTAATAGCAGTGCTAGAAAAAGTTACACAACAGAGAAAAGAAAAAACTTGCACTCCAACTGTATGTGCCATTTGCCAACAGCAACAAAAAAGTCTTCCTTTTAAACCAAACTGCATTAAGGATTGACTCCTCCTTCTTTAGTCTTACCCCAACTCCCATCTTCAGATTACCAGTCCCCTTCGAGTTTCAATTTTCAGGATTAAACTGTTGCAAGGAATACAACCTACATAATTTTTACAGTAAAACCTCCCCATTAAAGACTTCTCCACTACTTGCTCTATGAATACTTGTTTTATAAAAGCCCTTGGACCTTCAACAATACACTTTTAGCATTTCCACACATAGTACCCTCCTGTTCACAGAAGTAACAGAATCAACCTTCCCGGTTTCTCCTTTTGCAGCAGCTGCCACAAGACGCCCCCAGCCATCTTGTCGCCAGACGCGCATCGTAATTGTTCCACCAGGGACGATCTCATTGTCCTTAAATGTAGAATCATCTGGCAGATCTACTGTAGGGAGTTATAAAGTAAAAGAAAAGGAAGTCAACATACTCTCAGAGAAGATGACCAGCTAAAAAAGAAAAGGGGGGGGGGGGGTGGAAAAGGCAGTGGCTGAATTCTTTTAGACATGTCATTGTCCTCCAATTTTGCTATCTAATGCCCCAAGGAGGCTTTGGTCCAAGAGTGCTAAAGCTATGAAAACACAGACATACTCCTAGCTTGGAAAAGGCTACAGTATAGTCCTAATAGGATAATATGGTTGAAGCCCACAGAAAGCTACAGGCAGCACGTTAAGCACCAAGACTGCAGGAGAACATATGCAAGTGTATCCACACACACAGTGTCTTTATTTTAAAAATAAACCACCAATTCTGTTTTGTTTTGGAGACATGGAGATAGCAAATAGCAGGAAGAGGTTGCTTGGTTTTAAGTAGCAGACTGAAACAAGTTTAAAGGAAGGACTTTTCTTAGAATCTCTGCTTGCTACCTGCAAAACTAAGTACTCCAACACACACTCAGCTGATCTAATTGGAAAAACATTACTCCACACAGTTCCAACTGCAAAGAAACGGACCAGAACCTTGCTAAAGCTATGTGAGGTTGGGGTGAATCAACCAGGTATTAACACTGGCTGTTGACAAACCAGGCAGGAATTCAGAGGTCAGCACTTGCAATTTCCTAAGAAGGTCCTGGTAAGTAGATTTTACCTTTAAGCAGCAGGAAGCAAAGTTAACTGTTAGGAGATGAATTCCAGGTACAGTATGGTAAAAAGAGGAAAGCAGAACTTTGATCGTCATCCAGGTAAGCACCATGCTAGTCACCACTAGCAGGTACAGGGATACTGAGAATAATTGCCAAGGATCCCACAGAGGTTACAGGTTCCTACCTTCATCCAGGTACTGAAGCCGCTGGAAATTAAGGGGTATCCCAGTCAGTAATTCCAAATGGGGCTTAAGCTTCTTCAAAGTCAAGTCATTTTGGCATTGAGGCAGTGAAAAGATCTCATTAGTTTCAGCTAGATGGAGCTGGACACTGAAAATCCGTGGGGGCAAAAAAGACATAATTATGAATCCAGTCCCGAGTAGAAGTCTGTGAGCCTTTCCTCTCTTAGGACTGGAGTCTAGATCCGGTAGTAATTCCTCCCTCCCCTGGAAATTCCTCTAATCAAAATTCCCTACATCATTAAGGATAGATTTCCTTGTTTATCATACCAGCACATTATGATATCCAGGCAGCATAAACTGACATCACAGTTTGGTGTGCGCAGGTGACATAATAGCCTATATGAACTTATCAGAGAGCATCCATGCATACAGAAGGGCGATTACAGGAAGGTTTTTTTGTTTTGTTTTGTTCTTGCCCATCTTTTGATTTTCATTAGCATGACAAAAGCTTGCTTGGAAGACAGGCAGCAGAGAAACAGAGAAGTAATTCAGGTAAAAACCTTCCTTTGACATTAGCCATCATGCTGTCCATATTTTACATACCTGTTTTCTTTGTTCAAATTTAGATCTCAATCTACATGTTTAGTTTCAAGTGAAGGCAAAGAACATGTGGCTGTTTTATTTGCTTCCACTTTATTGCACTAGGGTCTTATGTCCTACTCAAAATCTGTGGGTAGGCTAACAGGAGGGAAAAGAAAACAAAAGACCACTTGCTGTCCTCACTTTCGCATCAGCTAAAATCCTGCAGAGAAAAGGAAGGGAGGTTATATATCCCTTAGCAGCAGTTGGGAGAAGTTCTAGAGTACAGGATGGAGCTGCCAGTGAGCATATGAAACACAACCAAGAGGGTGACTGCAGCAGCAGAATATACAGGAAGGCTCCTGAGAAGGGCAGCAAAACCAACCCACGAGGCATCATTGATTGTTCTTTTTTCCTAAGGACCCAGCAACTATGTAGAGTTCATTAACACAAGAAGCCTGAAAGCAACACTGAAGTGAAAGACCAGCCCAGAACATCCTTTCAGGGTGACATTTGAAGAGAGAAGGTTTTAAGTTAAGGATATGAAAGCCAGTCTAACCCAGCACATGACTTCTCTCTATTTAAAATGCACTTCGCTAGAGTTTCGGTTCCAACAGAACAATTTTAGTTTCAAAGCCCTTTTGGCATGCTCACTTCAAGGAAAAAGCGCAGAGAGATCCGCGTCAAATCTCTGGCCACCTATGGGTTTTTTATTATACAGTATGATGAATTCCACACTCAATCCTGGTTTAAGAGATGACAAAGCATTTATGCTTGGGAGACATTTCCTTAACCAAAAAATACATTCATATCCTGTTTACGACAAAAGTCAGTTACAAGTTAATTTCATAAAACAGTCACAGGATTTATTGAGATAAATACAAATAAAAAGTTACATAGATTCTCTATTCTGACAAATGAGTGGCACTTCCAGAGTGTCCCCGCTTATTTGGGCTCTAAACAACACTGTGTACAGACACAACTGCCACTAGGGCAGCATCCTGTTAGATGCCAAGTGTATATCACACATAACATACCAGTGAGTTTGAATTCTAAGCAACATGACTAACATGCTTTGGATTACAAGTGCCTGATAATTACCTACAGCATCCAAGCAATATTGCACCACTAACATTATTTTCATGTTCCTTAGTCAGAAACGTTTTAAAGTGGTATTCTTTCTGCTTTTGTGACAGTGGATCAACTACCTAGCTTTGCTCCATCTGGCTTTTTAAAATATATATTTTTGCATAATTTAAACAACCCAGAGAATTGTATGTGAACACATAGCTTTACTCTTCATTGCATACATTTGTCTAGTACAAGATGTAAAGTGCAGTCTTTAGTCATGCTGAAATCATATTTCTAGTATAAAATTAAAAAAAGAGGCAAACCTTGCAAAGGTTAAGCCTGTTTTAGACCTGCACATTGCCTACAAATAAAAGAACTATGTTGTAATCTCCTATTAGTGCATGCAACTACAGTTTTAACAACTGTTTTAAAAGCTCTGCTGAAATCATACCACTTAAAATAGATATGAATTTCTGGAGCTAGAGAGGTACCAAAATATCTTAAAAAACAAGAACTTTGTTTAGCCTTTTAGTTAAATTTTATAGCTAGTGGCTTACTGTTTACACATGTTCTAATTAAAAATTTTAATGAAAACTACCCAAACATTCTAAAACATATGGAAGCTTATGTTTTTTCAGTGGATTGTGGCAAGAAAAGGTAATTATTTAAGATTACTTGACAAACAGAAACTAGGTTGGGTTAATGCTCAAAGTATCTAATTTATATACAGTATGTTTAAAACATACTTATTTATATATACACACACTTAAAAAAAATTTGATCAATACTGAGAAATGTAATGAGCTGTTAATAAAAAAACAAAAGTAAACCCTTGTCAGAAGTCTTAGAAAACTTGAACTGTTAGAAAATACCAATAACGCCAGCATTAGAAAAAGATATTAGAACTAGAAAAAATTAATTTTTTTGCTAAGAAATTGCAATCATAAAAAGACTGTATTGAAGAGGCATTTGTTTTAAATTATAAAAAAAATAAAAAGTTAAATGTAGAATGTTGCAGAATTTACAGAGTTTATACTGTTTACTGTAATAGCAGTGATAGCAATGGTATATTTGACTAACTTCTGAAAGCATTTTATGATCTTGCAAGAAAACAATTTATTACAAATACTGTACATTATAATACAAAATTATAGTTAGACAGACTTGTACAAAACTGAACCCTCCAAAAAAATACAGAGCCCAGCTGAGGAACTTACTTGCTGTATTGCAGACAATCCAGATAAAAAAAAAAAAAAAAAGTAATAGTTTCTAGTTTCTGTAAAAAACTTTCACGCAGTTGAACTACTTAATTAGTATAGTAATGACATAAGGGGAAAGAAATATTCCCACTGGTCTACTTATGATACTTTCTTTGTGTGGACACAATAATTACTAAAGAATGGTCTCATGTAGTAATAGATAAATTAAGCATTCATTTTTGGACAGGTCCTACATTAACTGCAGATCTGGGACATGAGAGAGGACAGGATCCACCAAAAAGTATCAGCTTGATAGTTTTGAAAAATGGTTAAAAGCTAGCAGATTTTATTACGAGAATTTTGTTAATATAACAAATGGCAAATACTCATGTGTATGTATAAAATATACACATATATATTTATATGTATGTATATACACATACACACACGAGTGAACATTTGCCATTTGAAACATTCCAGAAATTAGAAATCCCAAATAAAATCCCCTTACCTCTTACTTAGGCATGAAATAGCAGGTTCTCAGGGATTCGAATGCTGGACCAGTTAAAAGGTGTTTTTTTCCAAATCAGGTTTGCATGAAAGACATGTACAAAACTTAAGCACTCTGTAAAATTCTGTAATATTCCTCTGAAGATATATCATGTATTCCAGGAACTCTGAATCCCTTAACTGAAGTGAACTTTACTAGGGTAGAAAGAGTAATTTTCAGTTGGGGAAATCAACAGTCTACATACAACTATAAGCTCTTGCAGTAATTAAAACAGTGTTAACACCTGTAAGACTATAGTTTAGAAATAACAAAGTAATAGAAAAGTCACAATATACAAAGAATGTTGAGCTCTCTGTGCTTTAAAAAATATCACATTAAGTAAAAATGAACCATGGCTTAATTTCAACAAATTAACCACTGTATAAAATGAAATGATTTTTGAGCTTTTTCATTGATACGGGATTAAATTCTTCATCATTTTTTGTTAAGATTTAAGAGCTATTCACATATATACACTTTTTTCAGTTAAAATAAAATGCAATACTTTAAACAATACAAAAGCTACAATAAAAATGAGGAAGGAATATCCTTACTTAAATCTGCTATCAAGGTTTTAAAAGTAAGAAACCATTTCAAGCTTATAGCAGACTGCTCTACTACTGAAATTGTTCGTCTTTTTTTAATTACGGAATATGAACTCTGATTACATTGAAACACTGAATACGTATAAGAATTTATATACAATGCAGAACTGTGGGCTGACATCAGAGTTATCACCCACATTTACAAGGACAAAAAAAACCTGCTAATGCATATCATGCACAGCTGTAGATGTAAACTGGTCATTAAATGAAGATCACTGCATTTTTGAACAGGCTGTTTCCAGCTCAAGTAGATGACAAAAGGTTCTTTTCTTATTTGTCCATGTTATTCATACTAAGTGTGAACATGAGGCAAATAACCATTTTGCTGTTCATGGTTTATAGGACACATTAGTTTTGCTTTTCAATCGAAGTATTGTCCATGTTTTTCTGCTTTAGTTTTATGGTGGCAAAAAAAGACACATCTTGGTCTCTGTCAGATTGCAAAGCTAGAACCGTCTCTTCTGCAGCTTCTAGATGAGGATTGCCAACACTTTTAAAATAAGCTAGAATAAAGGGAGAAAAGACAATTTCAATCAAAACCAAAAGAACCAGTGAAACTTTTTCTTAAACTACAGGACATATACAGTGCTAGAATATAGAAGCTGCCAAAATCATCTAGGGTAGCACATCCAAATCAGAGACTCCTTAGAGAAACTACAGCAAGCTAGGGAAGCTGACAGAAAGAAAGAGAAACATGCTTCTCACTCAATAATGTCTTACTGGGGAAGTACTTAGGTATTTCTAAAAGAGATTCTTTTTGCTGAGCCCTATATGAAAACATGCTAGTAAGATCAAGCAAGCTCAGGAAGCTGCTATTGTACAATGTTTTTACAGAACACTCTGCATACTTTATTCTGAAAACGGATAGGAGAAGAAATTCTTGTGCATCTCCCTTTGTAAAAGAAATCATCACCTGGGTTTTATTTTTTGATTTTTTTTAAGGAGCCATAATACAGTAAGTTGTGGCAGCATGCAAAATTACATTCTTTACTAGTAGAGCTGTTAGCTTAAGACTAAGACAACAATGTAAAACACTTCAGAAAAGGGGACAACACTTTGTTTGAATGACCACACAGAAAACTACTATATTAGCATAAAGGTTCAGAATATATCAAAAGAATCTTAACACAATGTTTAAAATTTATTAAGAAATGTATGTGCTATAGACACCATAGAGACTAAAAAAACCCATAAGCAGCAACATTTATTACTTCCCATTATAAACAAGTATGAAACTGCCCTCTAGTGGATAAAATATTACATTTGACAAATTTTTGCTAATGTCAGTTTCAGGTCCTTTAGTGATAAGATGAACAGTTATTCTAAGAAAGAAAAGTCACTGCAGGTTTCGTAATTAAAGAAATATTCCGTTTTATACATTCCTAAATCTGAATTTAAATGCAGTATCCCAGATTATAGGGTATAATTTGTTTTCAATATAAATAAAGCCAAAAATCCTTTTACCGGTTGAGTGAGCCAATTTGTAAAGAACTGCACTGGCAGAGGAAGGACAGAATTCATGAGACATTAATTCTTTCAAAGGAAATTAATAACCACACCTTTCTCCAATAACGTCTGCCTTAGAGCCTTGGCGAGCAGAACCCTTACATTTGGCACAGGATCTGAAGCAAGACTTAAAAGACTGGGGAGTAAATGTTCAACAAATTGGTCGACAGGCATACATTCTTCTTCTACTACTGCCTACAGGATAAATGGAGAACATGAGAAAGCAAGATTTATCTTACAAATACACTATTTGCCAGTCTTTTCTTGGCCTTAACTTTGCCTATCGGTAAAAAAGTCAATGTTTAATTATGAAAAAATATACTCCACATTGGTGAAATAAGTATAGCCTTTATGAAATTGAAATACTGTTATGAGTATGTCTTACCATTCCAAAATTCATCTGAAGATGACCCAGCAAGGACAGACAACTATCTTTAAACTATATTCTAGGAAACACTGCTCTCTTTTCTGTCACCATCCCTCTGCCTTCCAACATTCAATCCCTTCCCCCCCCCCAACTTGCTCTCCATCTTTACTGGAGCAAGCCTTTTGGTTTTTTGCATGTGGAAATAAAGAGGTAAACAGTTCTCAGCGTCCGACAATCATGGGTAGTTCAAAGAGATCTTGCAAACCCTTATCCTATCACGTCAAAGTAGGTGTTAGAAAATGCACCTCAGCTTAGGACTCATCAGTTCTTGACTTTGCTGCTAGGATGCCAGAAAGGACAAGAATCAGCTGTTCCTGCAGAAGGCATAGTCCAAAACAGGAACCACAGTGTCAAAACTGGATAGCCATAAACTACTGCTGAGACCGGAGCAATTCTGCTACTGCCTTTTATCAACCCAAGAACAGCGACAAAAATCTTTGGGGTACAAATTTCAGTTTTGCCTACATTACTGACAAGCTGCATACTGGCTCCAAAACAACCATACACAGAAGCATAGAAGAGAGCATTCCAACCTGACAAATGAAGGCAAAAGCTTGTCTTCCAACCCACTTGGAACAGTGACGGAACCGCACTACAAGTTCATTAATGAAATTTAATCCCAGTGCATTTGCATTGTTTGCATAGAACTTCTGCAGTATTGCAACAACCTGTGGGGCAAAGTAAGGGGGGGGGGGAAGGAAATCAGAGGCGAGATTTAAACTGTCACACCAGCAGTCAGAAAGACCTAATTTTATTTGACTCTTACAGAGGAACATTAAAGAGAGTATATTAAATATAACCAGCTGTACTTGCAGACTTTAATAATTTTAAATGTATATATTAATTTATATTATATATTTTTAAAATAATTTTAATAAATTACAGAAAGCTGTAGAAAAGCTTTCTGCAGAGAAAGCATGAGTTGGGATAGGAAGAAACTGTCTTTAAAACTCTGTTTGTGCAAATGGATCAAAAAAATCACTAAAAGAAATTAAAATAACCATTAAAGTAATGGGTTTTTCTGTGTTGCTTAAAATAAAAGATCAAGAAAAAAAGAGGAGGAAAAAAAGGAACTCAACTTGCCGCTCATTCAGAGCATCTATGGGAGATGGTGTTATCATCAAGTTCATAACAAATCAAACCAACTCCAAGGAAAGACTAGTGTTTTTTTTGTTTTGTTTTTCTTTTTTTAGAGCTAGAGGAAGTTCTCCTAAATCATCCATTTTCTCATTTCCACCCAGTTAAAAATAAACTTGTCATTCAGGTACAACCAGGAGAGAAAGACTTTAAAAAAATATTTTGAGTTGGCTGGCTTTCACAGAATTTAAAGTTTTTGTTTCACTTTTTTCCCCATTTTTTACCACATTTATCAAAACACATCCACCTTCACAATACTTGTCTGAAAGAGCAGAGAGAGTTCACAAAGGCTAGTAACTTCTGACTAGAGACAGACACTAGCTTCTTCGGCTACACGGACAGATTCCTCACAAGAATCATTTTCCTCAGCTTCCGCCAGAAACCAAACCAGATTCCCTACCAGTCTGAAGGAGATCCACCGAACTTCCGACACTTTATCAGAGCAGAGAGTTAGTGCAATGTGTCTTAAGTAGTCATATACATCATTGGGATTGTAGAGTTCTAATATCAGGATCAGCTGCCTGAAACGAAGAAAGGGATTAGCTCTGGGAAGTGCAGCACTAACCAGCTCTGCTTATACCATCCTGCAAGATGCAGGGAAGGCTTATTTGGAGTTTTGAAGACTAGCATGGTTATTACACAGCAGTTGAATAGCTTGTTCTATTTACTTTCAAAGGGGTGCACGTGTAAAGAGGCACATATTTTAATCTATCCAGTAGTGTAAGGTATAAACCTTCACTCAAACTGTAGACGTACAAAGGCATCAAAATTACCCCAAATAATCACAAAAACTGCAAGCCAAACTACAATGAGAAGTTTCTTCACAGTTTCAGGCCAAAACTCTGAACATTCTTGTAAAGTAAAAATAGAAAAAAAATTACTTCAATGTAGAGACCTATGTTTCAGAAAATGATTTAATCATGGGAAACTGCACAGAACTCATTCTAGCCATACCAACGCTGGCGGGTTGCTGGCAGTCACACACAAACCAACCCTACGAAGTTATACCCAGCTCTCCACTAGATGTCAGGAAACTTCTACACAACATTGCTGCCCCTCAGCTACATTTAGTCTGTTACACCAAGTAACAAAGGAGAGTAAATCTTCAATAGTCCAAACAAGGAACTGAGATAACCATGAAAGTCAGATTTTAGCTGCAGGCTAAATCAAAGGAAAAAAAACACACACACACACACACACACACACACACACACACACAAAATGGCTTTTATATTATGCACTTATTAGATAAGTGACTTCATGCACGCATTTTACTGATTTCATAGATGGCCAGAACTATTCAGTTCTGAATCTAAAGTATCGTCTCAGTATCTATCAGATAATAGCTATCAGATTTCTGTATTTTATAAGCTACAGGCAAGCCAGCAAATCTTCCCTTTGACATATCATAAACATTCACTTTCAGTCATGGTTGATTAAAACACAACTTGCAAAAAAAAAAAAAACCCAAAAAAAACCCAAAAAAACCCACAACAACCAGCCAGCTGGCCTTTAGGTTCAGTTCCTAAACAAAGAATGGCTGTCATCTTTTAACTCAAAGTTATGGTGTGCTAAATTCTGGGCACAATTAGCTATCTCCAAGTTAGTAACATGGATCAAAATCAAAAATTCACAAGCTCACTTACTCTGCCAGCTCATAACGAAACCGCCAGTTCCTGCTGTTATCGGTCACCACAAATTCTTGAAGTTGGTAAAGATACTCTCGCCTTTTGTCTGCATGAAGTAGCTGAAGGAAAAACGATTACTAGCATAAAGCTGATAAAATTCAAAACTCAGTTCTCTACAGTATTCCTCTATTCACACCAATTTGCATTTTCCTACCTGAAGGCAAGTGATCATCTACAAGATACTAAAGATTGCGCACACCAGCAGAGTACCTGCACACAGAAGACTGACATCTAGACAAGTACATATGTGATCACTTCTGCAAGGATATTTGTCAAAGCCCCATCTTTGAGCATAAGACTGAGCAATGAAAAATTAAAGATTTACACTCATTATGCAGCAGTTCAAAGATGTGTTCTCTCTTCTCCTACCCCAAACATAAATTGCTCATGGCCAACTTGCTAGCTTGACTGCACAAAATACTAATTCTTCCAAAACACTTAGGAGCATTTACAAAGGGTTTTTAGTTTAGATATTTTCATGGGATATGAGACAGCAGAGAAGTGAAGGACCTTAGAAAGGGAATACACATATACACAGAGTGGCAGTACTTCACAAAACTAAGCATTTGTAATTGGATATTGATACCTGCACACATTTCATTAATTTTTCAAGATTATATAATAAAGTCAGGAGAAAAAATGCCAAGAGAAGTTTTTTTAAATTACATTTTCCTACCTTTAGAAAGTCATAGAGATGTTTAAGGACACCAATGCGCACTTCATCCAGATCTTTCAAGAATCCATTGAAAATTGGCACCAGGTCAGCAGCTGTTAACTGATCACCCAGAATAACAGCTAGTTCATGTATGGAGAAAGCCAGTGTCCGACGAACCTTCCACTGCAAACAGTTTAAGAGGGAAACTAGATTAGGTATCATAATTAAAATAAAGCAGCTACGGAACTACACTTATGTGAAGGATTGAGAAAGCAGATGAAACAGAGCTAATTACACAGCAGTAGAAAACATAAATCAAAATTTGCAAATATGATAGAAGTCTTGAATTTTATATTTTAATTGTACATTTTATCCCTTTTTACTAACTAGCAAATGCTTGCTATTACTTATCATTTCAGTGCAGCAAACCGAACAAAAGCTATTCAAATTTGTGATTTATAAGTCGAGAAAAAAAGTTGTTTTACCTGTACATCTGAGGCCAAAGTCTCATACGTATCTTTCAGACAGTGCCAGTTCTGCCTGCCCAGTGTTAAGGCCACCCCAGGAAGACTATATGCACAGTGTTTGGCTATTTCAGTATCAACAGTCTGGGCTCGAGCAGGGTCAGTCATTGACAAGTACTGGTCTAATAAAGGTTGAGGTATAATATCCTGTAGATAGAGACAGTAGATCAACAGTGTATTTCTTCCTTTGGGTTATTTAGGATCAGAAAGGAAAAACATCTGTTGTGCTACGGTAATCTCTTGCTGCCAACCAGCAGGCAGCAAAATAGAAAACAGTAGTCAAACACCATGTTTTATGGGCTAGCTTTACAAACTACTGTACACAACTCTTTTAGTTATTCGTCCTCCCATTAGGATAGAGCAGTCAACAAGCAGTAAGTATTACTTTATCAACACATTGCATCAAATCAAAATTTCATGTTCCTTGAAGATGAACAACATATCCAGTAACAAAACAGCACAGTTAGCTCCTACCTCTGTTGCACAGATTGCCTGTGCTTCGGTGCCTAGAGCACCAAAGGCAGCAGGTAGGCTCACTTACTAAAAACAGAAATCTCCCTAGCTTTTCCAGTTAAAAACAGTTCTCTTCACTGAGAGCATTGCTTCACACTCTGCAACTGATCAGTTGCAGAAGCTATCACCATACTAAACATAAGAGGAATTGTACCTGGTACCCCACTAAAGCGGTTATATGCTGCTTTAATCACCTGTAATTTTGACTTGTCATCTTCAAATGGTGGATTATTTTCTTGCTCTTTCTTTAAAAACACACTGGTTCCTCTGTGTTGTTCCTCCGAGTCCTGTAAAAGGATGTATTAGCTAATGAAATGAATTAGACTTACCACTGTTCAGGATATTTCAAAGCATCATACTACAAAACAATGCAATTCAGATACAGAATGGCCCTTTACAGGCAAAGCCTTGTTCAATGTCCTTACGCAAGTATGAAAAGACAAAACAGCTTCACACTGAGACAAACAATATGACCATACTGGCAAAAAGGCTAAAAAAGCTTTTTATTTTAAAAAGCAATCTAATTTAACGCAGTAAACCCAACATCCATACAGATTTTGGATAGCTACTTTTATTACACTCAAAGACTTTTTATTCTTAGCATAAATTTAAATAATTAATATTAAACAAGGCAGCTGAGCACTTGCTCCAAAGAAGTCAATACCATGACAGAAGCTTTACTTATTTTGGAACATACTGCTGTAAACTCCAAGACTATCAAATTACAAAGACTATCAAATTATTCATATCTGAGTAGTAACAAAAAAGCTTAGAGAAAAGTAAGAGATTTTAAAGACCAAAACCATATGTGGTTCAAAGACCACTCAGCGTTATACATTTTTGCTTATACAGGTTTTAATTTACATATGGCTCTCTTGTTTGTAGACAAGGAGGAGTTTTCTTTATGATTCCCTATTAGCTCCAGCAGCATTAAATACTGTGCAAACATTTCTCTTAACTTCTATCTGTACTTCATAATCACAAAATAGTAACAAGGAAGAGTGTAGGTGTCACCATCTGATTCACCCTTTTATCTGGAGATAAAAGACCAATTTTAGATTTGTTACAGGAAGAGGTGAGACTGTACTTGATTTATTTCATCTGAAAATCCTACAAGGCTATTACAAAACTCTTTAAAAAAAAATCAAAGCTATTGAGGGCTATTATTTCTGTTTGCACACAGATAATATAAGAATTAAACCAGTAGCATATGATAGTTATGACATAGCAATGTTCAAAGGCTTTAGAGCAGAAGTGGGTCAGTTACATCAGGGACTACATGAACATATACACTACTTCAGTTGGTAAGAATTCCTTTCAGTCGTGGAGCACAATGCATACTTACTGTGCTTTTCAGTATACTGGTGGTAGACTGCTCACCGATGTCATCCTGGGATGTACGGGACAAAAGAGTGTCATCTTCTACCTGGCTGCAGGTCGCATCTGAAACAGCTGCTTCATCCAAAATAGCTGTTTCATTCTGAGGCTTGCCCCTGCTCTCTATTTTTTTGGTCTCATAGTCACTGATGGAATCAAACTGAGCAGCTCTGAGAGCAGCAGACAACACTTGGACCTGAGCTGTATAAAACAAAAGGAGACTATTTTAGTTTCCTTCCTGCACTTAAAAGCATTAAGCTTGCAATTACTTAAGGTGAAAGGATAAAAAGAAGCCCAATCTAAGCTGCACAGAAACAGTAAATTAGGAAGCATTTGCTGTTAGAAAGGAAAGCACTAGTACTCTTCCATAAAACTTTCACATAAATTAGGAGCAATGATCTGCATGTATTAACATTTTCAACAAAACATATTAACAATTTCCACCACTGACAGCTATTTCCGACAATCCCCTACAATGAAATATCACAGGACACTGGCTCACATCCCATTCTTGACACTTATCATTTTAATACAAACTCATTTTGTGATATTCTTCAGTTGGTTCAGCTGCCTGGAAAGGCCCTCAATGGGTATTTAAAACAGTTCTGAAAAAAATCTACCCTGAGGAGGGAATTAGTCAAACCTCCTCCAGACTGTTTTGCCAAAGTAGATTAAAAAAAAGCAAAGGTCAGGTTTACCACTGTCACCAATAAAGTCAGGACAAACTGTATTTGTATGCTATGCAACATTCTGATGGACTGCTAGGAACAAAAAGTCACTAAGAGTTTGTAATGCTTGTGCACCTGCCTACAGCAACTACGGTCTCGAGGGGAAATACCAGAGCATACTTTAAAGGTGAAAAATACTACAATCGATTGGAAATTTCTAACTGTATAGCTGTCAAGTTAACAACTCCGTTTGCCTCAGTTCCACTTAATGTTATTGTGCTTCTTCCTCAGCACTTGCCTTTACTATCTCCCTTTTCTTTCTGCAACTCAGTTACACTACTTTTTTCCTTTACTCACTTCAGTTTTTGCTTATTGTTTCACTCCTTTTTTAAAATTTAAGTTTTTACCTCTTCCATCATTTAAATCTCTGCCCTTCATTCTGATCCTTTGTCTTTTGCACTCGAAGAAATTTTTTTTTCTGGTACCTTACCAAAACGGTGATGGGTAGCCAAGTACATATGCCACACTGCCAGTAAGCTTACTGCTCACAGCACTGCAAGGAGTCCAAAGGAGACTCCAGTTCCCACAGATACAACTCGGCATGCAGAGAAGGGATGAACGAACATGAAAACTGTTTGCTCACTAGGAGAACTCAAGGGATTTAGTGGAATAAGAAATCAAGTTGACTATAGATGACAAACCTGTCAGGAGGGATTTGGCCCAGGAAACATGCAATCCACTATCAGACTATCGTCACTTCAATGGATTCATCAACAGGCTTGTAAGGGAGGATAAAGAAAGGTGACTTGGAATTATGGCTATTCTCACTCAACCAAATATTAGATCTGTTTGGCTAATTAACAGCTAATTCTGTCCCTCAAACCCACAGTATTTAAAGTTACCATACTCAAAATCAAAGCTGCTTTCAGCAATTTCCAGAAAGTTGCCAAACAATTGATTTCGCTTTTGTAGTTGGGTCCAACCCTGTTTCTTATGCCAGCAGAAGCTAGAAATACTTCTCCACCTGTTCTAGAGATAGTTCAGGTCTTGGGAAGAAGGCATAACTTTCTATAGCTGAGCCTGAAGCAAAATAATTTATTACCCAAGGAGGTCTCATCACCTTATGAATACCAGGACAATTAAAACAGTCAAGGGTTTTGTAAAGGTTGTGAGAAAACCTGCTTGGAAGAAACATCATTTTACTGTTACAGAATCTCACCTTGAACATCTGGATCATCTATGTGCTCCTGTAAGCTTTCTAGGACTTTTTTTATTTCACTACTGGCAACACAGTTATTACACTGCAGAGAGCAGCTGTCTTTGTGCTTCTCAGACTTGAACTGAAGCAACTCCAGATCCTGGCTTATATCAGGCAGAGGAGGGCGCCAGTACAAGAAAGTATTAAATACATCCTCAGCAGACTGTAGCCTCGAGTTCATTCCTGGAAAATTGCTGTCCTTAATGACCTCTATGACACCAGCAGCAACATTGTCGCCCTGAGACAAGCTAGTCAGGTCTTCTCCAGGATTGGTACAACAATCTGAACTTCCTTCCCATGTGTCTTTATTAAGATGGTTAACTGAGAGCACTGTATTAACTTCAGCTGAAGTCTCCTCAGTCGACGACTCTGGTTTGACTTCCATTGGTTGTTCTGAACTGATAACAAACGCACACAGTTATCCAAATAAAATTTAAAGCAACTTAGATCAGTACTTTTCAGTGAAATGCTTTACAAGACAGCAACAACTACAGAAGCTTATTCGCTCTGCAGAAAGACAGATGCTGCGTTAGCACTACATTTTACTTCACCACTTTTCCCTTTGCCCTCCTGTGAGGGCATCAAAAAATTAAATTTTAATAATGTGGCTACACTCAAGCAGACACATGTGCAACCTCACTCTTTATACCTTTCCTGGATCCATATTTTTAAGGTTTTTAGTCCTGAACAGCAATTAAAATAATTATCCTCTTTCTTTTCCCTTCCCCTACTTCCTATTTTTCCTATGATTTACCTGGAAGACACAACATTTGTACTGGAGGACATAAAATTTATGTTGTTGTTTGCTTGGTAGGAACTGGAAGTCACATCTTGAGGCGATGGTCGGATACTCAGTGTACCATCTTCTCGAATGTAAAGACCAGCACTTGAAGGGTTTGCAAAGGTAGAAATGAATGGGCCAAGGGACTGAAAAGCAGCCTGACGAACCTGAAAAAGTATAAAGACATAACATTCAGGGTTCATGCAACTACCATAGAGTTAAAACTGAAAAATAAAATTTGGTTCAAAATTATTTCTAACTGGAACAGCTTCATTTAATACCAAATAGATGACACGTAAGCAAGGATGTCAGGCTATTACGTGTATATCTACAAACACAGTAAAGAAATTTAAAGAAGTTAAAAGATTTGAAAGACATCACTTTGTACTTCAAACAGTATCTTTAACGCATGCAACTTGCTGTCAGAGGAGTTTTCAGATGTTAAATTCCTATCTGAGCAGGACGTTTCTAAAATTTTACAACTAACAACAAAATTTTACATTTAAGTAACAAAAGGGGGGGGGGGGAGAATAAGATAATTGATCTTATTTGAGTCTCGTCCAAGCAAACTCAGCTTAGAGAACATTTACAGCGCACTTTTGACTTGCTCGTTACTTGTACATGACTTGTCTGGGAAGATGCATCAGTTATGGAGCGAGTTACTTACCCATCTGCAAGTGTCACTAATAAGACTGATAAAGAGGGGGGACAGTTTGCTCCTGCGAACTTCTGGGGATGTGGTGTAAGACACTGCCATAAAGCATTCAGCACAAGCTTTTCTCATTCCCCAAACGCTATCCGAACAAAGTTCAAAGAACTTTGGAATCTGCCAACAACAAGCAAAACCAAGACTAATTAAAGAGATACTGCAGCAACATTATATCGAGGTATTTGTTTGGAAACTGGAGGCAATGAGAGCTCAAGACAAAAAAAATGGGTGAAGAATGAGATAAACAGGGACAGATAAATATATATTAACTGAAGAAATCTGAAGAAAAGAAATTTCTGTCTCCCACTCATTTCATTAGGATTTTATGTATGCTTATACATACTTGGAAAGAATAGGAAGAATTATTAATGGCCTATTTTTCTGAGATTCTAAATTGACCAACCATCTAGTTGAGAGAAAGGAAGAGAGTCGGTAATTTTAAAATTTACATATGGGTTGTCAGCTACACTGGCAGGGGAGATGGTGGGAAGCATTTTGCAGAAAAAAACCATCTATTTCTGTTCAATCACAGTCTCGTCGTATATTTGCAACCAAAGACTTCGCCAAATCCATGGGGGGAAAAAAAAAACCACACACATATGCACACTGATGAATTTCCAAAGACGACAATAGCAGAACCCTCATAATTAAACCTTTTGAGCTGACAAATACAACTCTCACAAGTGGGTTTTGATTTTTACATACCAAAAGTCTCTCTGTGGCTTCTTGTCCAACTGCATTACAAATGTCACCAAAATTAGCTGCACAAATCTAACAAAAAGGAAAAAACAAAAAGAAAAGTCATGAATAAGATCCTAGTCCTTTCAAGTGAGTTAGTGGGGTTTTGCTGTTGTTTTTAAACCAACTTTGCCATTCATTATTTATCCCATGTAACATTGCACATGTTTGACTATTCAAATTTCACTTGTGTAACTATATCCTGTAACATTAACTCCTCATCCTGAACAAAGATCCATTAGAGCAGGCTTCCATAAGCCACATGCCTTTGAAATCAATAGTAGGATAGGCTTCTGCATTGCGAAGTCTCATCTACTTCAGTAAACATTAAAGGGAATAATAAGCCCACTTGAATGTTTAAATGATTTTGAGCAGCAGCTGTCAAAAATGAAGCAGAATAAAACATGATATGAGGGTCAGGACTTAGGTGTACTGACAGAACTATCTTTGCTATGGCTGAGGCTGGCTTAAGCACTTTGCTGAGGCAAAGCTTAATCAAGGTTTCAAGTTAGTGCCATTTACAGTATATTACAAACGCTATAATCAAGGCAGAAGGGACATTCCTTCATATCAGAAAGAGATACCGCTAAAATCTGAAAACAATTCAGCTAGGACTGTGTTTATATATGATTTAGCTAATACCTATTAATTCTATATGCTTATTTTAAGAAGGGTATGATGTAGATCAAATTCCAATAACCATGCCTTACATTAAGGACCAAGCTGAAGCTCTGCATGACCCTTCAGTCTACTGAACTATTCCAAGACTTCTTGTCCTAGCAATTTCATTCTCAATCACAATTTGAAGTACATCTCATACTTCTGAGATTTCTCCTTTCAGTAATGCAAGGCTTAAAATAAAAATTAATAATAATAATAATAATAATAATAATAAGAGAATCTCTGAAATATCTAGTATTTTTGAATTTCTGGTTTTGAAACAAGAAGGTGAAGAATTGGTAATTGTTTAATTACAGGATGTAAACAAATGTGGCTTAAAGAAAGTTATGCAAAACCATTCAATGGTGCAAGATCAAGTTAACTACTACAATGCCATTCACCAGGGACTACTATTTATTTCTTTACTGAACTAAAGAAACTATAACCATGCCAATGAATTAAATAAGATGACTGAATTATTCAGGTAAACATTTGAACAGCAACATACAAATTCATTTTTAACTATTTCAAGGTTCAAAACACCATGCCAACCTTTCGGACTTGAAATAGTTTCCCGTCGCTGCACAGTTCACAGAAACGAGGAAGCAGCATGTGCTCAACAGTGGTTCTGCTCAGCATAGAAGCCATTTTACAGATTATCTGAAATCAGGAAGGGGATGTGTGAAAGAAAAAAAAAAAAAAACCTGCAGTAAACAGCTTATAAGCATGGCCTGATACTCCTCCTAAATATTACTTCAGAGAGCAAGAAAGCATCTATCATTACTCAAAAATACATAAGTGCTTTTACATTATTCATAATTTCATACACTTATTTATGTGAAGCAGAACTGTAGTTTTTGTTTGATCACATTTTATTTATCGTTCTATGCCACTGTATCTGAACATAACATTTCTGCATATTATTTAACTGGATAAACAAGACAATAAATCCACTTTTATTAATAAATGCATTTTCAAGTTGTTTTGCAGTGAGGCAAGTGAAAGCAAGACAAACGAGTTAACATATTAGCTAATGCACAGTTTAGAGGCTTCGTACTTAGAAGTTTTAAGAACTAACATCTTGATGTAATAGGAAAGTCAGTAACACACATTAATTTAGCTCCTTATTTTGAGAAGCTGTCAACTTCAACTACCACCACAAACCATGTTTCTGTTGTGAAAAATCAGTATATGTTTCCTTTCAGCTCCCACTTTATGGAATAAGTCACTGTAATCCTACATTCGCAACTCTAAAGAGGATGGAGCTCCCCTGCACCTTTTTGTTCAGCTGTTCTGGCTGCAGCACCAGGAGTTACATGCTTACACAAGTGTTGTCAAATTAAAAGTACTCATCTTTCTATTTTTATTTTTCCAAAATAAATAATTGAAACTTTCTACCTCCATAAAAATGAGCTGTGTTTCTAGAACTATTTGCCTTCATAATAGAATATTAAGTAAGAACTAAGAAAGATACTGTTCAATCACTTTCTGCAAATTGTCAAACTTCTAAGAGACATCTGGTGCTCAGATGTCACCCTGGAGAACCGCCTAAGCAATACTCAACTCCCAAACATGGAAAAGGAAAATCGAGCCGGTAAAACTGTTTTACAGGTCAAGTGTCAGATATCTGTGCTGAAATGTAGTTACACACCAGCACTTTTTGTGGGGTCAACTGACTTCTTGAAAGTAAACAGGGAGATTTTTTTCAAAGACACTTTGGAATTATGATTGTGGTCATCATTCATACATTTCTGCAACATTAATGTGAAACCTGCAGGAACAAATGTGAAGAAATTACTGGGGAATGTAATCTTAAACAAGAATTAAAACAAGGCTGCCAACAAATAACTGCATGTTAAAATTATTTCATCACTGATTTTGACAATCATCTAGCATCTTGAAATATAGTCTCTTTAAACCTCATATTTTTAAAAATACAGAATAAAAAAAATCAAAAATTTGTGTTAACCTAAAAATTCAAATATATTATTCAAAATGAGTAAACATAACAATAAGCAATAAAAGCTTTTATTTAATGTCAACACTATTCTTGGACCTCATCTTAATTACCTGTAAATCAAAAGCAACCGTAGTTCTCAATAATACTCATTGCAAGTACTCAATACATCATCAGCTATAGAAAAAAGTCTCTCATAAAACCTTATAGTTTTAAGCAGACAGTAACATTTTTGTTCCCAATTACCGTACATAATTCAAGAAGCACAAAAGATTCATGAGGCACTTCACTGATGCAGAACCCAGCGTTCTCCACTGCACAACAGGTATAGTAGCTAAAAAAACTTTTCCTGAAGTACCTCCACATTTGGTCAAAAGTCATTAACACCACAGTAGTCAGGACAATCTTTCTTTCTTCTTGAATTCAATTAAGATACAAATTCTAGTCTTATTTGTAAATTCTCAATGTTATGTTCCAAGTCCTGACCAAGTTCATTGAAAAAAAATCACATTGATTCAATGGTTCTTATGATTACAAATTATTAAGAATCTTACAGATGCAAGACTTAACAGCTTAAGACATCTAAGCTGTGGTTCCAAGCTTCAGCTGTATCACACTAGTTTCTGAATTCTCAACAGAGAAACTAATAAATAGAGAAGGAATACAACAACAGAGACAGCAATGGTATACAAAGTTCTAAGTTCAATGACAAATGTAAAACTCTCAGGACTAAGAAGGCAAGTAAGATTTTTATTTTCCATCTCTTATATTTACAATGACTTTGCCTGATAGTTTACTAAATATACTCTAAAGGACCTTAATTAATAGCATTAATGGAGACACTGAATAAGTCAAAGAATGACATTCATAACTAGTGATATGACAGACCAAGTGATGACACAAGAATTAAAAGTCTGACAGAAAATTCAATTTTTCAGACTCTTGCACTGAGCAATTTATAAACAAGGTAAAAACATTTCCTAAAAAGCAACAAAATTTGAAGATATAAGCTTTCTTCCAGCTTCACTTACATTCACAGCTTCCACCTTGTACTCATCATCACTGTCAGGAGCAGAAAGGTCCAACAGAATCGGACACACCTTATTTTCAATGTCACTCTGAGCAACAAGATCTTGTTCTAGCAGTATGAGCAGCGCTTCTTGACCTGCTTTTCTAACCTATCAGTTTCAATGAAAAAGAAAAAAAAAGTCCATCACTAAAAACAAAATGAACTGATAATGTGAGAACCACAAAAGACATGTTTTCATCAAACACACAGCTATGAGTTCAAAAAAATAAAAAGTAGAAAAATTCAATATAAGCTATTACTAATAAAGGCAATGATATGAAAATGTGGTTAGATGCCCTTTAACCAAATTCTAAGAAGCAGCCAGAAGCTGAAGTATAGGACAGGACTTGAGGCATAGTTCCTATCTTCTGAGTTTCCTATTCTCTCCAAGGAAAACGAGGAAAAAAAATTGTTCAGACCTCCCTAGCAAAGCATGCTGAAATCAGCAAACACAAAGCACTATAGAAGAGACAGGTATCAATTAACAGGGAATTTCCTATTATTTCTTCCTCATGCCTCAAGTTCATTGAGACACAGTGAATTTTCCAAATATTCAACCCATGTAGTCTGGTGTTTCCTACCTGATTATTAACATCTGTGAGGTATCTCACTACTATGGGCATAAGATATTCAAAAAATGCTGTTGGGAATTTTGGTCGACTTTCTTGCAGAAAAATGGCAATGGGAGGTATTTGTTCCATCAGCTCTGTACGTACAGTCGGTTCTAATAATAAAAAGAAAGTCAGAACTGCATCAGTAAATTCAAAGTTACAATCATGTGCTCTTTAACAAAAAAACCCAGCATTTTCTTTCACTTAAATCCTTTCACAACAGTGAAACGTGAAAACATTCAAAATGTAAGGAAATATCACCACTGAGATTGCTTATTCTTAAAAGAAAGCTGAATAAAATAGAATAACCTCATATACAACATCACAGTCCAGAGATTTGGGATCAGTGTTCTAATGAATCAGATAAAATGAGAGCAGATAGGTAGAAAATCCAAGTACTAGGAATGTATACACATTAAGTTTTGAAGTGCACAACCATTGTGAAAAACTGTGTGCACACACAGTTAACCAACGTGCACTAAGCATACCAGGCACATCTTAGGCACATTCAGCTATAACAGATCTCCTCGAAAAATACAACTTTGGCACTGGCTTATTCCTTATACTAACTAAAAACATTTGCATTTATACACCTATAAGTCAAAACACTTTATAAAAAGTTCTCATGTTTTCACTAATGCATACTGCTGTTTGTTAGATGATTTTCCTTTATCTGAAAAAATAACAAATATATATCATTCAAACACAACTGAGAAAGTAATGAATGTTTTTCATCCTCAATAAATTAACATATTGACAGTATTCTTTAGATGTATAAAAGTACTCAAATGTTTTTTATATTTTGCATTGATATCCCAATTAACCAATAGTTCAAAGTCAGAAAAGAACCCTAAGTCAGAAGAATTTACTTCCTGTCCTAATGTGAAAGGTTTCAAAAGGCAAAATTTTTGGCCATATAAAGATGACTTCTGTTTTTGTTTTAAGATGCTAATGAAAGACTATGTTCTTATTGATAATATAATTAGAACAAAAACACTTGAAAGCTGTTTTTCCACTGAAGTTATTTTTAAACATATCAACAGTTGGGAAGTATTAATCAAAAGACACTTTTAAAAGAGAAATGAAAAAAGCAAAAAATTGAGGAGAAAGATAAGCATTATAAAAAGCAAAGCTCTAGAACTTAGCCAGTTCAAATTTCAATCCAAAATACCAAAGTGAAAGAATATGGCTTTCTAATATCCAATTAAATATACAAACATCATTGTATGTGAAACTGGAAAAAGTTATTAAAACCCTACGTTAACCTGAAGCTCTGTTGTTATATTTAGAAACCCCCCCCCCAACACAAAGAAATTAAAATACAGAGTTATATTAAAAAAAAAAAAAACATTAATTTGCTCAGAATATAGGCATGGTGCAGCATGTATATGTTGCAAGTGAAAATTAAATTAAAAACAACACATTTTTTACCCCTATTACATCTGGTATTTATTCAAGGCTTGCAGAAACAAAAGTTTAACATCCATGTGCTTTCTCTCTTAAGTTACCAATGACTTCCAGGGCGTTAAAGGCCAGGTGTCCCTACTGAATTCAACTGAAATCACTGCATTAATCAGCAATTTCTGTGCTTGGATACAAGTTAAGGGAGAGAATTTTCAAAGGAGAACAAGGTAAATGAATTTCCATATTCAAGTGATTTTTACAGTTGTCTGGAGCAACCAGCTGCCATATGAAGTTAAAGTCTGAAAGTAGTTCTTCCATCATGTAGGAGCTTTTCAAATAAGACATCTAAATACTTAACTTAAATACTTGTAAATACTCCTTGCCTTCTCAAAATCTAAAATCACTGCTTTCTATATCATAGCTTACATGTAAAATAAATTACAAAAATTAAGAAAATTTCAAACCTGCATCTTCAGAGAGCCTGACCACTATCTCCATTACAGTCAGGAAATCTTCCTCATTATTACTGAAATCTCGAAAGACATCCAAAAGACCTCTAGCAATAATCTGCCTGTGGAGGAATAATATATTAAATGCCTGCTAACAACATATAGATGGAAGGAGACTAGAAACTAATCAAATGTAAACAGGCACCTTAAGGGAAGATCAATCTCTTCTCTGAACATTCAGACATACTAGTTACACAGTTTCTCCACATCCTAACAAAGTAAAGGTGGCAGAGTTCAGAGATCTCATTCAAATGACCAAGAATAAAAACTGGTCTTTTTGGAAATTTTTTATAATAGTTATTTACTGAAACTGAAATAATATTAGGCATACGTTTAGGAGAATACTACAAAAAATAGTGATATCATAAGATTCACAGTCTTGTTAGACTCAGATTACCATCAAGTATAATTATTAAATTATTAATTATTAATAATAATTTTACCCTCACCTGTTAAATATGTTATCACTGAAAGCATACTTTTCCAGACGAGCCAAAGGAGTCAAATTATCCTGTCCAGGAATGTCCAAGAACGCTGTTATCCTCATGCTATCACAGTCTGGTCCATAATCTTCAAACCCAACTTGAAAAACAAAAAGAACAACAAAAACAAAGAAACAAAACAAAGTCAGTAAGAGAAATTGCAGTATAAAATATACTATCACAGTAACACCATCTCTTTTCAGATCTGTTCTGCACAGCAAATCTATCTCTACATCACCAGAAACTGCTTACAGAAATCTTAATTTGCACCTAGTGAACTTAAGAACAACACTTGCGTATGCATCTGTAAATTCAATCCTTGAAATGTAATCCATCTCAACTGTCATAATATCCTTGACTTTTAACTCATTTTACTTTGCAGTTTTTATGGACTAATCACATACACTACAAGTTAAATGGGCTCAGCTGACAAAATTTCGTGCTATGAGGGGACAGACAAATCCAGAAGGAAAAACAGTCCCTATTAAAAGAAATAGAAGTGTTAACAATGGCAGAAAATCCCAAACTATGTTGCTTTAAAGCAGAAAAATCTTGGGCATGTTTCAAAGTTACCAAGGCACATTTTCCTTACTGCAGTTACTGAGTCCCATGCATCTAAATCAGATTTGCAGCTTTGCGAAAAACCTCAACTTCACCTTACTTGTGAACATACTTCAAAGCTTTCTACTGCAGACCCATCAAAAACAGGCTTTCCCACGCAAACCTACCATCTTCTAAACCTTTTTTGTATTTGTAACTTGAATTTTTTAACAAAGTTTTACCATACCAACTGTTGAAGTTTGCCCACCCAGTCTTACAAGCATCTAACCCAGTAACATGCACTTGATTAGAGGTTACAGAAATGTTTATCAGACTGACAGCAAAGAGGAAAGGGAATAGGATAACTTTGCTGATGGGCCAAATTATTTTTTATGCTCCTTCCTTACGGAGGGAAACAAAGACAGTCAAATAACCTGCCTGCAACAACATTAATCTTTCATACACGTTCTCTTATTTCAGCAATGAATATAAGAACACATTCAGAAAACAGAAATCTACAGAAATAGTTGCACCGTAGTAGCTGTTATTCCTCCTCTGGGTTAACAACTTTTCCACTAACTACCCCTAGAAATACGCAAACTCTGTTCACATAAATAATATAGCCACTACTATCATATTAATTGTGCTGGTACGGCTTCTCAAACCCAACAAGAAGTCTCTTGCAAGCCACCATATGTCTTAAGAATGGACCACTGCATAAAATAAACCAGTTTCTCACTTTGCAGGACATGATATTAGGTATTTAAATCAGTAAAGGAAGAACATAACTGGTAAGAACTGAAAGCAAAATGACAAGCCAAATACACTGTATTTTAAACTAAGACTACAAGAACATAATGTAAGTACTCTAGCTTATGCCCCTTTAGACAGAGATCTCCTGTCTTCAAGGAGAGGAAGCTGCATAATACTTCCATTAAAAAAAAGAAAAGAAAAGGAAAAAAAAGCCAAGCGCTTTGACTAAATACTTAAACACAAACCAGAATGAATTTCATTATAAACAAGGGAAACTGGTGTTATAAAAGTGGAAGGAATGGGAATAAGCTCTCCCACTGAAACACTTCACGTATACATTTGTTAATATTCAAAGTGCTATATTAAGTATTCTGGTTTAATAAAAAAATTATAATCCTTCACAATACTTGTCATCCCAATCACTAAAAAGCTGTTTGTTTGTTTTTTAAGAAAGTCTTCTTGCCTTATTATTCCAAAATGCAATCTGAAATTGCCAGTAGCTTAAGTAACTTGCATATGTAACTCCAAGGTCTCTGATATAACAGGCTTTTCAGGATTTAAATGGCTGTGCCTTAATTAGGGTAATTAAGCTTCAAGTCTACCCTCACACTTGCTTTATCATCAATTTTATATTACCAACATTCTTCCCTAAAGAACCTCTTCGTTGAGGCCTGGCATAATGAACTTTGGCTCTGAACCACACTAATACCCATTACAAATCACTTTTAATATTAAAAAAAGCTCTATTACCAATGACGGTCTTCGTGAAAGACTAGACTGCATTTGTATACTGGATTGATTTGGTGCTTTATCTCATGTATAAATCAATTAACATTAAGCTATGCTGGTACCAACTCCTGGCTTTTTTCCTACAGAAGAAAAAACTGTTTTCACATATGTAACTTTGCTTTCCAAGCATTTAACACTCAGTTTTTGCTTTCTATCGTCCTTAAATGTGTAAGATCTTTGGAGCATCACCTTGTTTTTCAAACTCACAAGAGTTATCCATTACTTTTACCAGGAAATATTTACCGGAACAGGCACACATATCCTTCCACTGTTCTCAATATAAAAGAAAGTGAAAGCAACTGGAGCAAATTATATATGCTCTGAGCTGAAGTTTGAGGAAACATGGTTTCAGCATCAGGCACAAAGTCAGGCCAAAACATTCTCAGAAATGCAGCTAATCTCAGGAAGAAATTACTTGAACATACTTGAGGCAAAGTGCTATACCTGGGTCTTTGGGGTGGGGGAGCAGCAAACTGGTGTCCCTTGAAAGCACAGTGTTTCCTAGGAACCTACTTGAATTAACAGACTAGGGCACTTCCGAATTCCGCAATTCGTTCAGACAGTAAGCTCCAACCAGCTCAACAGGATTCAATCAGAAGAAAGCTTTGGGATGAGACCTAGTGTTCACATTTTCAAATGTATGCACAGATACTAGAAACAAACTCACAGCTACATCATCAGAAATGCATGCTAGGTATTTGTGGCCTTCTAAAGAGACTATGTATTTCTTCTACTGACATTTCCATTCAGCTGGCCATTACTCTTTCAAGTGGCTGTTCTTTACACGTTTTTAAAGTATTGACAGGCTTAAAACCTGTATCTGCGCAAGTACGTATACTTTACATTACACAGACCTAGCAGGGATTGACATGTCCATGTGTTCTAGGGCCAGCTTTCCCACCAAGCATAATACCTAAAGAAGTAGCATCCAATATTTACCTGCTTCAGAAGAGAACTACTGTATCATGAAAGCTCATAGGAAATTATTCAGTGTATGTAGCATGGCCAGTTTCCCCTCTGAAGCTGCAAAAATCTTTTCCATCTCCAAAAACAAACTGTGACAATCCTTATGCCTATGCAATTACGATAATACACATTTTAAAATCCACACACTGTCACTATCTAATTCTTGAGGCTAGCCACCTGTTGTACAAAGGAAGATTTATGATGGCTTAAAATCAATATGCCTGCTACTAACTTTATCTAGTGTCCATTTGTTCCTGAATTAAAAAACAGTTTAAAAATGAAAGCACTTATCAGTTCATTTTACTATTGGTCCCTCTTCAAATATTTCAGCAGAATTCCTACCAATTTAAGTGACATTGAAATAAACCTCAATTCTAAGTTTGACTACAACGCGACAGCTGGGACCAATCTTGTAAACATAAAGACATGCTTAATTTTACTACCTGGAGTAATTCTATTATTCATTTAAATTAGCTAAGCATACCTCAGCCCTTCTAAGACCAGAGGGAAAACAGAACAAACTACTTATGTTATGTTCAGGATGAAGAGAGTTAAATACCTGACATTTTTTTCAACCCTCTCAGTACACATAGATTAGAAAGAGTCATGGCAGAATCCATCTTGTCTTCTCTCACAAATTTTTAAAGTTTTTTTTTCTTCTCATAAAAAGGTACTTACAAAATTCAGAACACACTGGCGTACTAGAAAATAAATTACAGAAAAAATAATGATCTTAATGTATCTAATGACTTCTTAATGTATCCAATAATCTTCCACAGGTGAACAATGCATTCAGTGTTTTTCCTTTTGGTGATATCAAATACACAAATTTGAAATCTATCCATCTATATACCAGAATACCAAAGACAACATCTACAGCTGAATTTGAATTTAATATGCCTTAGTCTGACCTAGACTCAAAAGCTGCTTAGAACCTACAAGGAACACCTGTGGCGTCACAGGATTTAACTAACTATGCAATTCAACATCATTAGCTAGTACCACTTCATCACTATCCAATTTTCCAAACCAAAATATGAAACACTAGTTCATAGTGCAAAATTTCATGAGCTCAAGGGCATTTTCTCTCACACTGTTTTTAGGATGAAAAACATGTTTTTCAATATATTTTCCTTACTCAATGAAGGGGATTTGTATTTCCTTACAAAAACAGGCTTTTAACTGTACTCCAAGAATTTACATAGATTTTTATTATTGCTTTCCCCTAATTCAAAGTAATCCTCCAGGCTCTTTGTTCAGTGAAACTGACTGCAACACAGTACATTTTCCTCAGTGAGAATAACACTATTTCACCAATTTATTTAGTTCAGAAAGTAGAAATGCAGTTCCAATGATTAATTTCACTGACAGTTTCTCAAAATGCATCATGAGCTCTTTCTTATAGACTAGTCATTGGATTAGTACAATATCTCAATCCAAATGGGGCTTCTGAACTCTACTGTAACAAAAAAGACAACTTTCAAGGCCATAATTTTAAGTGCATTGTCAAATTAATGAACATAATGAAGGCTTCTGACTTTTAAAATCATAAATGAGATGTCAATAGCGCTTTAAAAACAGATGCTTCCCTCTGTGAACACACTCATCCTGAAACTGATTACACACAAATTTTAAGTGACCCACAAAAAATATGTGCTTATTAATTACTGCTTCAAATTCAAACATGACAAGATTTACTTTGTCTCAAGATTTTTAACTTTGCCTACAAGGATAAAGACTTTATCAACTTACCAGACAAATTCTATACTGATGGTCTCAACAGAATAGCCAAAGACTGAGCACTTACTAGAGAATGGCCAATGGCTGAACACTAAATGGAGAACAAGCTACCCTCTTAACTTCTAATGATGATCACTCCCAATTCAAGGCCAAGACACATAACAGAGAGCTACAGGAAAGTTTGCATTTATTGCTGCTGCTTGTACTTAAATCAGTCAGCAAACAAAACTCAAATGATCAGTATCTTTAATTTCCTTATTACAGGGAGAGGAAAATGGGAAAGGCAACAGGGAGCAATTCAGAAAGACCCAATCAATTCAAACAGCTAAGTATTCATTAGCACTAGGAAGGCTTAAAAAAAAAAAAAAAAATAGGACACAGAAGAAAAAGATTTCCAACACGGAAGTAAGGTACTGTAGCAGCAACTATTGCAGATTTTCTGCTATTAAAGGAGCTCAAAGGTGAGATAGATGTGTTGACCTCTGCAAAATCGTCTCTAAATCCAACATAAGCACATTCAAATGTATCAGCAAGCTTCCTCCTTATTTAAAACCTCTATTCAAAACATGCATACTTTTTGCTGTCTAAGGCCTTCACCAGTACTTGTTTCATTTACTGCAGCAAGCCACAACCTTTAAGCACCTCTCTTCTAAGCAACTTCTTACACAGGGTTATCAAGTTTTCAAATCCATGCCTGCTAAATACATTTATTTCAAGTACTATCCTCCATGTTCTTCCTATTACAACTTTTTAGATTTCCAGCTTTTCAAATAGGTAACAGTGTTTAGGAAGGAAAAAGCTCTTTTAATTTTAAATCCATTCTTTAAGATGTAAACTGTTACAAATAAATCTATCTGCATAAGACGTCTGTTAAAGACATTTTGCAATGCACATAAAGATACAAACACCAGACAAGCCAAGAGCTACCACAAGTCTTGTATACAATGAATCTCGCCATTTATACATCATCTTCATCTCAAAAAAGACCCAAGTTTTTTTCTAAACTTAACCAAAATGCAAATGACAAGTTTTTCTGCTACCTCGTAGTAAAATGCAGAAACCTCAAAGACAGAAAGCAACATTTAACTGCAGCAATTAACAGAACTCCACAGAATGATTTTCCTGCTGGTGAAGGAGGATGTCCCCGCAGGTCATGTTTCTCCTGCTGTTCCTCAAGACTGCCTCCTTCCCACATTTGCTTCTTTATGATAGATTAGGGAAAAAACATCCTTCTGTCACACGTTTTCAAGTACTATTAAACAATAATGTTTGCACGGCAACCAAATCAATAAGAATCACGAGAAACAAGTTCAAGCATCAGTTTTCGTTTCTAAACAGAAAAGCCAGTCCAGCGTTCAAAGTGCCGGTGAAACCGCAATGCACATTTAAACAGTCAGTAAAGATTTATCGCCTTAACTCTAAGTAAGGGCTCTTCCCCAGGTGCCTGACGGGCACGCAGCCCTGAGCCCGCCCGGGAGCTCCGAAGCACTCGGGCTCCAGCTCGAGCTCTCCGCCTGGCCCAGACCCGAGGCGCCGCACGGAGCCCGCAGGCAGCGGCCGGCGGTGCCACCCCGGGCGCTTTGTTTCGCCCCCCGCTCCCGAGGCGCAGACGTGCCCGACGCAACCCGTCCTGCCGAGCGCCTGCGCCACGGCGATGCAACAAAAGCAAGACAGGTAACACCTTTAGCAGCCTCTAAAGCTTTTAAAAGTCTCATTCGCTTCCACTACCGCGAGGCTAGTTTGCGAAGACAACAGCGGAGGGGTTAATCCCCCACAACAGTGCCGGACGGGACGCCTCTTCCCTTCCCAGAGGTTCCTCACGGGCCATTGTTTGAGGTGTGTTTATACAAAACTCAACTCCTCAGCGGCCGTTTGAGGAAGGAAAAAAAAAGAGCTACGAGAAAAACGGCGCCTCCCGCCCGCTCCCACAGCCGCGGGCGCCGCGAGCCCCCTGGGCCCCGCCAGCGCCCCCCGCCGCCAGGCCCGGCCCGGCCCGGCCCGGCCGCCTCCCCGCGCCGACAGAAGGGCGGCCGCAGCCTCCGCGGCGGCTACCGAGCCTCCGCGGGATCCGCCGAGGCGGGAGGCGAGCGGCCCCGAAACTCAGCCCGGAGCGCAGAAACCAGCGGCCCCGTCGCAGCTCGGCGCCGCACTCCTGCGGGCACAGAGCCCCAAGGCGCCCCCCGGCACAGGCAGCCTCCGGCCCCTCGCTCGCCCTCAGCGGGGTGGAAAAATGCGGAGCTGGGAGGAGGGTGAGGGGAGGACCTGGGGGGAGAGCGGGGGAGGGCCTGAGGAGGAGACAGAAAAATAAAAACAGTTACTCACAATCATCTAAGTCATCCTGCAAATCCACAAAATACAAAGGGATCCCTACAAACAAAAACAAAAGAGAGACACCGGGGGGTTGGTTTCGGAGGGCTGCGGCGAGGGCGGGGGCAGCCCCGCGCACCGCGGTGGCGGCGGCCGGGGGGAGCGAGCCCGGCGCCCCCCGCCCGCACCCCGCCGCCGGCCGCCAGCCCCACTTACCGGCCATCTTGGAATGGACATGGGCGAGGACGGGGGGGGAGCGGGGCAGGGCGGAGGGAGGAGCCGCCGGCGCTTCCTGACCCCGGCTCAGCCTCCGCGGCGGCGAAACGCGGCCGGTTCCATAAACGCCTGCTGCCGGGGGCCGAGCCGCCCCGCCACAGCCGCCGGCCTCGCCGCGGGAGGAGGGAACCGCGGGCTGCGGCGGCTGCGCGGGGCGGGGGGGGTGGTCAGGTGACTCCGGCGGCCGCCCAAGATGGCGCCCGGCCTGTGGAGCCTGGGGAGGAAGATTGACTCGTAACCAGGCAGCGGAGGGGCGCGCTGAGGCGGGGGCTGCCCGCGCCGGAGCTCCGCCGCCCGTGCCCGCGGCGGCCTGTGGCACATGCGCTCGCCGGGCAGGGCTATGGTTTTTCTGGGCTGCGCCTGAGGCTCTCGCTAAGGGCAGCAGCCTCCCCGGCCATGGCTCTGAGGGAGCTCAAAGTTTGTCTGCTGGGGGTGAGTGCTGCGCGGGGCGCGGCGGGCGGGCGGGCGGCTCCGCGGGGCCCGGCGGCGTCGGCAGGCGGGGAGGAGGCCGGCCCGCTCCGGCCCGCCGAGGGTCTCGCCTGAGAGGCGGCTCCCGGCGGTGGCAAACCGCGCCGAGCGCCCCGCCGGCTGCGCGGGGCCGGGCCCCCGGGGGCGGCCCGAGAGGCCTCCCCGCCGCCGCAGGAGGCCTCTGCGGCTGCGAGCATCGCTCCCGCTGTTCCTCTGCCCCCTTTTGTGAAGAAAAAGAGAGGAAGCCTGCGAATCCAGCGCGCTCGTCCCTCCCCTTGCGTGCTGCTGGGGGCTGGGAGTGCCTAAAAACGTCCGGGTCCCCCCCCCCCCCCCCGAGTTTGGTTTCACAGGCTTTAAACAGCATTTTTTAGGCTTTGAAAGTGCTCTAAAGGTAACAGGTAGTGGGAAGGGAAAGGGCACTTCAAGCAAACTGAAGTAGTTTCAAAAATCTGGGGGAAAAAACACGTACTGGCTTGATTTGGTCCGAGAACTTTGGAGAGCTTCTCTCTGAATAGGTCACATTTTTTCTGTCTCTATTTAAATCCTACATTGTTTAGAGCATGACAAGCAGGATTGTTTTCTGCTTTTAATGGCCACGTCGCCCTTCAGAGAGAAAATTATGTGTTTCTGTGCCTCTTCGTGTTATGAAAGTATTTGGGGTAACCAGTAGCTGCTGCTTGCTCCCCGTTGCCCGACCTGTGAAACCTCTTGTGATGTGAGAGGAGGAGAATAAGCACCTAAAAAAAAGATCCTTGAGCTCTAGACCCAGGAAACGCATCTACTTCTTAACGTTTGCTCTGTTTATTGAAAACTGCAAACACTGTAAACCACAGCACTGAGATGATACATTTCTGTGTAGCCTTTTTTTGAGAGGAGAATAACTTGGAAAGATAAACATGAGCATACGTGCTGTACCTGAATTTGTTATAATGTTCACCTTTCAAAAGGTGCAGGAAAATACATAAAATGAAACAAAACTTTATTTTCAGTGCAATATTTGGTAATTGTTTTTCCTTAAAACTTTTACAACTCTGGAGATGTAAAGTGTAAAGTTGGTCTTCAGCTATGTTAACTAAATCACCATTTAAAATGTCCAGGTGCTATGAAGAACTATTTCAGTGCTAATAGTATGCTATTTTACTCCTAAATATGTTTTCTATGTCTTGCATTTTGTTTTTACCATTGAGTTGGTGGCACGTGTATGTATGTGACCTGGTGTTAGATTTCTTTTGTACTGTCCTAAACCTTACATTTTTGCACTCCATTTTCTCCTCTACCATTTGTTTCCCCCAGAAAGTTGTATTTGAGACATGCTTCAGGTATGTCGCAGAAGAAACTTCAGGCCTTTCATTAAGCAGGGTGGGACAGCATTAGTCAGAGTTTGAAATGTGTGTGTCACACTTGCATAATTTAAGACAGTCAATTGGCTTGTAGGAATGGACTACCATATTCAGTTACTGTATATTTTACTAAATGTGGTAGAAGGTCTTTCCCTGCTTAAACATCTTTTGTTCAAATACACTTCGTAGCTTTGCAAAAAAGAAAAGCGCTTGAGTAATTCATAAGAGGCACGAGTGCAGTCTTTTAAAAACCTTTTTATAACAATTTGGTTTAATTTATCAGACAGAGCTTTGATTTTCCACTAAATTAATGTACTTGAAATATTTCAGAATCTCTAATTTCTCTGGGATTATCTACAGGAGCATGTTACCAATGTAGAGCATATCAGAAGATTTGAGGACAAAAGGAATAAACTGCTTATAGTAACTGTTGTCTCTTTCAACTGTTCCTTCTCAGGACACTGGTGTGGGCAAATCGAGCATTGTGTGGAGATTTGTAGAAGACAGCTTTGATCCCAACATCAATCCAACAATAGGGTAAGAAACAGAATAAACTAAACTTGACTTAGTCCAAATTATATGAACGTGTATTTGCTCCTCCTGGTAAGAGCACATGTGGATTCTCAATGTGCGACAGCTAAACGTGGTAATGAAGACAACTGCGGTTGTCTTAGCCTATAAACTACCTTAGGAAACCTAGGAGTATATTCTGTGCTTCTGCAGCTTCCATTTTCATGCAAGATCTTGACCCATTTTGTATTGCTAATCTTAGCCAACAAAATCCTATTAGGACTCCAGGGTTATGAATAAATTCTACTGTAGATCCTTCTGTTAAGGGAACAATATGCTTTTCTCATGCACTATTTTTTAATTTCATAATTTAATTACTATGAGATTGCTAATTTTTTTTTTTGTATTCAATTCTTAAGAAGGGCGGGGGGTAGAAATCTCCTAGGTTTTCAAAGGTAGCTAACATACTAATTTAGGTTGTGGTTCTCCTCATTAATTAGTTTTAACATTGTATATCTATATGTAATGCATATTCTCTTGAGTAACTAATGAAACTGTTAATGCAATCAGTCTCATAGCTAAGGGTATTTGAAGGATGTGCCTCAGAGGAGCAATATCATTGAGCTTAAATCTTAAAATGGAATGAACGGGCAAGGAGCAGTCCTTTGCTGTCCTCCTTGTTTGCTGCAGCTCTTAAGGGTTGCTTTGCTCAGAAAGAGGCAATTCTTTACTCATGGGAGAACAAGACTTCATGTCATCTGAGAGCTTGGTATCAAAGTAACTTCTGTCTCAGGTGCTTTTTTTAGTACAGTTTTGACTGAAAAGAGCCTGCTGATAAAGATCAGCTGTGTCTCATCCTTTCCTTTTGAAAAATGTGGTTTTCTTGACATCTCTCTCTCTCTCTCTCTCTCTCTCTCTCTCTCTCTCTCTCTCTCTCTCTCTCTCTCTGTCAAGTTGTGTGCATGCTGGTATTGAATTGCAAGATAATCCTGTAGGAATTATTCTTTTATTTTAATTTCCCTCTTAAAAGGTAGGCTTTAAGGTAGACTGCTAGATTGTTTTGTCAGATCTTCAAGGGTTAAACATTCTTAGTTATTGTCAGATTAGCTGCAATGGAAGTTCTTTTCTGAAGGAACACAAAACTGGTGTTGAGGATGGTAGCCACTTTGCTCTTTGCTTGAGTAGAGGAGCAGGCTCTTGTGAACATGGTTTAGGTTATGCAGAAAGTTACTACTGCCTGCAGTGATGCTGACTGCAAGCAGAATTCCTTGTTCAGGTAGACACTGCCCAGTTGTATTTCTTACTTGTTGTGTTAACTGAGAAGTTTGAGAACTTGGTCATCTGTCCTCTCTCAAGCATCCAGATACTGAAAAAAGAAAAAAACTGTGTGCTATTTTGGGGGCAGTTGTGTTCAAAACTGTTGAATAGCTAGCTAATTTGGGCATTACTCCCAGTGGCCCAAAGTTTGTTATTATGTTCATGCATGCAGCTCCTGTCAAAAAAGAAAATTAGTCTGCTTAACCCGTAGGTGACTGGCTATGATGAGATGGATCTTGTAAAAGTGAAGAACATCTATTTGTTTGGTTAGGATGCTCTGTTCTATATTTAGATGCGTGTCACCACCCATCTAGACTATCTAGATTAAATCTTAGAGTAACCTAGTACAGAATTTGCATTATGTATCCATAAATGACCTGCATTTAGAATACTGTGCTTAATGGCTTAGGCTTTGCATATTGGCAAGATCATCCAAAGTTGCAGAGTGAAGACCATCCATGATGCTTCTGTCTGTGCAAATTAAAATTTTCTATAATCGGGGCAAAACTTGGGATAGTTTTTTCTTTTCAGGAGAGAGGCTGAGACTTTTTTCTTTTTTTGTCTTGTAGTTTTCTGTTTGGTTTTTTTGTTGTTGTTGCTAATATAGCAACCTATATATTTGTTGGAGGCAGGAACTCAAAGAGATTGCATGCACACTTCTACCCATGGGAAGGGAATGAGGGACGATGAATATCTGGCAAATATTATGTGACAATTTAGAGCACTGTTCGAAGGTGTTAGCTACTGTGGTAATGAGGTTAATCTGCAGAGTAGAATTTGTCCTCATGGATTCAATGGCAGTATTGGGATTAGAGCGACTAATTCGGTTTCTTGATGTGACATAGCTAAGAGATGCAGATTTTTAGTCTATCTTAACAAAAATGATTAAATGGTCTGAGGACTTGGTATTTTAGTAGTTTGTTAATAGTAGTATGAATGGATCAAAACTTGTCCAAATACTGTGACTGTGTGAAGCTCCAATAAGCTGCTGGCACAAAGTGTTAAGCAAATTCATTTTGAAACTTTTCTAGACTCTGTTTTTATTTCCTGTTCAAGACCAGGAGGTGGAAGGAACACAGTGGTGACCAGAGAAGGTAGTTGGAAGTGTGCTTGGAAAGCGTTTTAGGAAAGCTTTTTATGAAACTAGAGCTCAACATTTCTGTGTTTACTCATGGGTCTTCGAGTGTAAGAGAATTTAAGTTATGAGCTTGTTTCCTGTCCTGTTTGTGCTCCTCTTGGAATATCAGAGTAATCGCACTTTGTTGTCATGACTGTTCATGATAAATTCATGATTCAAATTCACTGCGTGAGCAGCTATAGAAAGCCTATTAGAATTCTTGTGCTCTCAAGATGCTGAGGATGTTTCTACTTTTTCTGACCAGTAGATGTGTCCAGATGTTATAGATTCTTCCCCAGTCTTTCATTATATCCTTGAAAAGAAACTTTGAATGAGGATAAAATTACTTTCAGGTTTATCTTCTTCAAGTCAGTACAGTGCTTGCTTTGCTCGGAGAAGCAGCTAGGAAATTTATTAGAGTTACTGCAGGCTTTCATAGTGGAAGAAGTCAAGCATAGTTACATTTTGGAGGCTTCCATTGACACAAAGTGGTTTTTCTTCTTTTTTTTTTTTTTATTATTGGCATCTGTCACAATAAAAACTTCAAATTCTCAAAGAATTTTGAAGCAGACATTAATCTCTATTCACAACTACCATTTGGGATGTTTGTGAATTGGAGCAACAAAACTGCTCAATTGAAATTGGCTATAGAAGAATGTTTTGGTTTATGGAACCAAATAAAATAAGAAGTTTTCAGTGAGAATTTATGATTTGGGAAACTGTTTCAATATTGGCCAAAAAATTCAGAATTGGTGCACAGCATTCAGTCTTAAGGAAATGGAAGTCCTTGCTGCACTCCTTAAACTTTATTTTCCCTTACCCGTTGTTAAAATGCATCGGTTAACTGTGTTTAAATGCGTTGTAGTTAGACTTAATCTCTTCATAGTTAGACTTCTTTCTCTCTTCACTGCAACCTTTTATTTGGTTTCTTAAAAGTTTTGCACAATGATGCACTTCTGAGCAGACCATCTGAGTTTAAGGAGTGTGTGGTGGGGTTACCTCTTGACAGCAGAAAGCTTTGTATAATTGTTCCTCTTATTTATTTTAAATACAGATAGCTGTCTTGTGCTCCTGTAAGATTGAAGCATGTCAAAAGACTCCAGTTATTAACTACTGTATGAAGCTACCTAGAGACCACCTCCGGAATCCTATCAAATTGAATGTTCAAAACCTGTTCAAAACCAACAGTAGACCAAGTTTGTGAATCTGCAGTGTTTTCAAGGGACAGAAATTAAGCATACAAAAGCTCTGTAAGATCATAATGTATGATCTCATACGCTTAAAAAAAGTTATGACATCTAGAGTTCCTAGTCTACAAGAATCTGAGTTCAGTGTGTGGCTTTTCTAGTGAAAACAGGTACCTACAGGGCACAGATGAAGCAAAATAATCTCTCTTCTAAAAGATTAGGTCTCTGAATTCCTGTTCTTGTGGGAAATATACGGATTCATGTAAAGCAGACTAAGTAAAGCATGGAAGAGCTTTATTATGCTGTAGTACATTTAGACATTTTGCAGACTGGAGCACAGGAAGAGAATTTTAATTTTGGTTTGCCTTCTGGAAGTGCAAGAGCCCCTGCAGATTCACTGTGTAATGACGGATGAGACTTAAACAGAGTGGACACAACAAGCAAGTTATTCATTATTGATTTCTGTGTCCTCTTAACACCTACAAAATTAGATAGGAATCTCCGTTGCTTTATTCCCAAAGTGAAATGATCGGTGTTTATCTGAATGCTAGTACAGAGATCTAGAAAAAGCTGATACAAAGGGGGAAAGCTTTTTATGTGATACTTCCTTCAGAATGTTTCCTGTATACGTTTAGGTGAATTGCTGTGGTTATTCTTCGATTTAGGAAGGAAGGTGTGAAGAAGGCTGACCACCTGTTAGCTTCTGACCATACAAGCTTCCTTTTCATCAAAAGCTAAGGAAGAATAAACGCTGTGAATTAGCATTCTTGTTCCTTCTTTTTTGCTAGTTGAATTTCATCTGCCAAATAGAGCCCTTTGCCCCATATTAATTTCAGCCTTTACATATGAAAATCTTGATCAACTTTATGTGTAGGAAAGTACTTCACTTTTTTGAAATATAAACCTTATTAAAAGTTTATGGTAATAATACTCTAAGACGACATTTACATATATATAATTTTTTTTCAGAGCCTCATTTATGACCAAGACTGTACAGTATCAAAATGAGTTGCATAAATTCCTAATCTGGGATACAGCTGGACAGGAGCGGGTAAGTAGAGTCAATTTCTCTGATCGCATCTGTGGTAATAGTTTTGGCTGGGATTAGGGGGAAGGGTCATTTCCCCCCCCCCCCCCCCCGCCTTCCCTGAAGTCATAATGTGGTCTAGGTTTCTCTCAAGATAGGGGTGATATCAGTAACGAAAAACACAAATTAATTCATATCATGGTTAAAGAGCAAAGTTAAGGATAGTTCCCTAAAAAGAGAGGCTTATAAAACAAAAGATTAGTATTAGATTTACTGAAAAGGAGTGGCGCTGCAAAAGATAATAATTAGAAAATAAAATAGCAGTAGCTGTCTTTGGCAGCATTTCTAGTTGGGTTTTAAATGGTTAGCTACAGTATTTGCAGCCAGTGAAACTGTTAACGTATGAGAATCACAGCAAAATTAATGATCTTGTTTCATTGTACAAATAAGGCCACAATTCTGAAAAAGTATACAACTATAGAAGGCTACTAGCTTGACATGTTGTGTTACTTTCAGTGTTAGGACTATTGGTGTGAGTAATGTTATACAGATGTTTGTAGGAGGTGGGCTTAGGTGTTCAAAAGTTACATTTCAGGCAGTGTTATGAGTGATAATAGTAAGATCAGTTATTTTGTAAAATCATTTTACTTATCAATCTAATAATGTTAGAAACTGTGTCAAGAAGTCTACTTTGAAATTTGAATCTTAACCTACTAGTCTCTCTTTTTTTCCTCTCTCTCTTAATTGGGCTTTGAGCTCTGCAATATGTGCAGTTCTAAGGGGAGGCAACAAAAGCATTTGAGAAAATGAAGTTAAGTGAAGTTACACTTAATTAGTCTGCATGATTTTAAACTAGAATTTAAAAGGAAAACTTTTCTTGCTGACTTCCTTGCTTATGACTACTGGCAACATTGATGGAAATCATAGTAGTTGTATCAACTGCTTGTTGTGTTGTTGCAGTTCAAGTTCTTGACTGTTAATTACTGGCAACTCATGATTACTCATGGCAACTTTATTCAGAATGTGAGTTAACTGTGACGAAGATGGACACCTGAGATGTGCCTGTGGAAAGTCAGTTCAGTCAGGCTGGGTTGTTACTCTAGGGTACAAACTAGCAAATGGAGCTGTACTGTTTTTTGCACTGGTTTGAGAAGCAATATGCCTCTCAGTGTTGTAAAGCCCAAGCTTAAGAAAACATCTTTTAAGAACTCGGTTATCCCTGTGCAGTCACTTGACCTTTCAGAGTCCTGATGGAGCTTTTACTAGCTTTTTAGCTTGATAACAGCCTTGATGGCTCTAAAGCCACCCAAGTATATCTATATTGCATTTCAGTGCTCTAGATCTTGCATGATGATGTATTTCCTCCTAGCAGTGCCATATAAAGCCAACTTATGTTGTCAGTGATGTGTCCTGTAGCGTGCAAGTTGTCAGAACTACTGCAATCCTTCCATTACCAGAAGTCAGCACCTGCAGTAGTTTGTCTTCACTGAGCATCCTGGCCTTTCTGAAATGTTAATGCTGGAATGTGAGTCTTCTGATGGGCAGAGTATGACTTTTGAGAGACTGGTACTCTTGAGCAGAAAGCTTTATAAATGTGCCTGCAGCAACTTGGCAGGAAACGTGCATTATGTATTATCATTGCATCCTGTTCATTTTAACTGTGTTTGCAAACACTGGGAGAATGCCCTGGTCTGGATTCGGCATGCTACAATATGGGGAAGCATATCTGTAAAAGAGTAGCAATTGATGTCACAACATGTGAAATAGATATTTCGTCTCTTTCTGGTTTTAGAGTTGGAGTGACACCTCTTTAATTTTCTTCCATTCAAGTTTCATGATATTTTTGTTGAGATTGAAAAAAGAAAGATGTCTTACCCAGCCTCTGACTTGAGAGCTGTGGTATCTCTGAAGCTTATGCTCCACACTTGGGAGAGGAGTCACTGGGAGGCCCAAGTACATTCAAGGAAACCAGTGAAATGAGACCAGGAATTTTTACTTTGAAATAATGCCAGGATCATCTTAGCTGATTCTTTCTCCAAAACTTTATAAAAACAGCCCTATCGCTTACTGCTAGTCACAATTGATCTATGTACCTGCCTTGTGCTGAAATCTGCGGCAAAGTGTTCTGGACATGGAACCCTTTCCACAATTCATTGTCAGGTGTGTTGCATCTGTGGTGATCTGGAGTACCAAAAATACCCAAACTCTTCTCGGCACTAAAATTCCTCTGCTGAGCTATGATACATAATGCACAAAATTCCCAATCCTGGCTTTATTTTGGGTAGCCTTTGCCGTTTCCTACTTACAAAGCCCATCAGCAAATAGTTCTACAAATACTGGGCAATCTTCTATTATTTGGAACAGCTTTAGGACAGGTCACTTCTCCACATGCATGTGCTTTATTTGTTCTGTCATTTCTTTTTCACTGACTAAAAGTGGTAGAAAGCTACTTTTAGCAATTAGGATTTTCCCCTTCTTACCTAACAATCATGAGAGTTTGTCAGAATAATTATATTACATCTTGTTAAAAATTTTATCAAAACACAAGTCAGAGGCTGGAGGGCAAGTTGAAGTCTTTGAAGAGACAGCAAAAAGGAAAATTCACTGTTCCTGGTAACATCTGTTTTGTTAATATATATTATCTGCTGACTGTTCTTAGGTGGAAAAAAGTACCTAAGGGTTAGCAGGCAGGAAATGAGAGTAATACAAAATCAGCAAGTGAAGGTTGGTTTTTTCCCAATGCAAATAGTCAAATAATCAAAAAGCCAGGTTGCAACCAATCCAAGTGGTGGTTTTTCAAATATGTTTCCCTTTACATTTTAGTACTTATGGGGAGGACAGGGATTATGCCCCAACATGAACTGAATGCCTGCCCATGTTTCCCTTTCCCACTATTAAATATCTTTTATATTCTGAACTTTGTGTTCAAAATCCTGTTTTCAAAACAGAATTTGAGAGCCAAATGTAGAAGGTCTGGAATTCTGCTTTATAGTAAGATTTTTAGGATTTATAATATTGCTCTCAGCTGAACTTTATTAAGCAAAAGGAAATTGGTGTTTTATTAGAACCAAATAAGCCTTTATGAAAAGCTAAGTTCTATTCATGATATTTACCCTGACTGAGTAGTAAGATGCACAAAAGGTCTAAGTCACATATATCAAAAAAGCACGTGCAACTTGTTCGGTGTCTCCACTGAGACTTTTGATTGCTACATTAGTTTTCTGGTCCTTTTTAAATTAGGAGAATGTCACACCGAATTTCTAAGAATGTCTGATAGATATTTTTGGGGCAACTTTAATCATGTACTGTGTCACTGTGGTTGGGTTTTCTTGTTTTTATTTGCCTGGATTCGTGCGAAGTTACAGGCCTGGTTTATACACTGTAAGCTCATTACTAACCAAATATACCTGCTGTAGATGCAGGTCTGAAGATTACGGTAACTTTACTGTAAGTCTTTGATTATCCCCTGTCTTCCTTAAAGCTTTAATTGCAGTGGGTCACATAAGTGTAGGTTTTTGCAGGTTTTAGTTTTAAGCATGCTTCTAATTCTTGAGTTTGGAGGAAAACTTAAACAAAATCCCTAAAGCCAGAAGTTAGATTAAGAAGAAACCAGCATATCTAACATTTAAATTTAAACTAGGTCACTTATCCATTTTTCAGTAGGGTTAGAGGTTGACATTGACTTGTAGACTTTTCAGATCAGTAGTAATATATGCTAGTTTTCTTTAAATTTCTTTTTGTCCAAAAACACCAGCATCCCAAAAAGCAAGAAGCAAGTTCAGTTTTGACATCTTTCCCCTTGCTTAGTGTTTAAAATTATGCATATATCCCATGGGTTTATGTCTATATATAACCTGCTAACCTGCAGCCTTTTAAATGACATTTTATTTTAGTCAAAGTAATTTTTTTTTTTTTTAAGGTAGATGTGCTGCTCATCCCAAAGGTATTTGTTCAGTGGCCTTTGAAAAAAAAATACTTTCCTGGAAGTTTGTGCACTCTAATGCACAGCCTCTCTGTAATTGTAAATATAAATTTTCCACTAACGTGAACTTTAAAGCTAGTTTTCTTTAATATTAAATCATGGAAGTCAGTGAAAGGTCGGAATCATAATATATAGTCTCTCTTTCTTCCAGTTCCGTGCTTTAGCCCCAATGTACTACAGAGGATCAGCTGCAGCCATTATAGTTTATGACATCACGAAAGAGGTACGAAAGTGGATTTTGATCTGGCAATACAAATTCTGCTTTATGTGTCTGCTGGACCAGGCCTAATTTCTTCTGCTTTTTTTCCACCAGGAAACATTCTCAACATTAAAGAACTGGGTGAAAGAACTTCGACAACATGGACCTCCAAACATTGTTGTAGCTATTGCAGGAAATAAGTGTGATCTTAATGATGTAAGGTAAATAATTGCTGACAGTTCAATGCAGGTTTCGCTTCAGAAGATAAGCTCATAGTGCTAAATGTTTTTAGACTTCAGAAGGAGCAGGGATTTGTCAGATACTGAAAGGTATAGAGCAGTTTAAGCTGTTTTACATTAACATTGTAGTTTCACAAGAGGTTTAGGCTTGTTCTGCTGACGGATGATTTGTTTATTTTGCCCTTGGTCTTTCTTGCCCACTTCCTCCCCTGTGCTGGCATGAGTATACATATGACTCGGCAGTAAATCAGGATGTAAAGCAGATCCAAACCAACCCATTTAAAAATAGAAAAACGGATCCATTTATCTTGCTCACAATTTGAACACTTGCTGGTATGACAGAGGTGGGGTAGCAGGGGTAGGAATGAGCAGCTTACAAGCAGGCAGGAGCACCTTTTCTGATGGCAGACCGAAGTTACGCAAGCTTAAACGGCCTGTGAAACTACAGTGTAATGAAAGCCGTTTACCTCATTTTATAGGACATACCCTTGTCAGTCCGTAGCACTTCATTTTGTTAGGAAAAACATCAAACCTGTTGGAAAGCCTTGTGTAGGTTTTGCTGACTTGCTTGTTCAGGTGCCTTCTCCCCTGCTTAAATACTGTGGTGGAATTGGCTGTGGTTAAAATGGTTGTAGGGAGTGGGAAAAGTTCTTGGGAAGAAACTTTACGGACAGCGAAACTTTCAAGAAGGCATGCATTAAAAACACCCCCCCCCCCCTTTTTTTTATTGATGCCCTGATTAAATAAGCCAGAATTCAGAAAGGAGGTGTGTGCAAACCTCATGTAGCATGTGGACTCTTGTTTTCAGACTTCATTGAAAAAGGTACCAGAGCTGGAGTCTCAAAGGAAACAGATGGTTATGTGTTTAAACAGCCACTGCACAGTCAATTCTTAGTCTAGTTCTACAAATCCTTAATACATGTTATCTAGTGAGTTCTGATAACTTTGTCAGAAATGGCATGTGTCTCAAACTGAATTAGTATAACATTACTTAGAAGAGAAATCTAAGATATGCAGTATTAAGTCTCACACTTGCACTTACTTCTTGAAGCTCAGAAAGCAATGATGTTTGTGATTTATGATGCCCTTCAAGCTAATGAGCAAGATGCTTTGTACTTCAGTCAGATGCATATTTGTCACTGATCCAAAATCTGTGCTTTTGCATGTCTTGTTAAGCTAAGTTCCTTGTTACTGAAAGCAGCATATATATTCTAGAAATTACATATAATGTGACATAGGATATATTTCAGTGCCCTTCTCACCTGTTGGTGTCTGGGTTTTTTCCTGTTGTTTAAGGAAATGTACCAATCATTATCAACTTGTTTATCTAGAGGGGGCCAATTTTTTTTTCACTTCTTGGCTCTATTGTGTGTGCAGTCTGAATATGTTTATAATTATATTTTCATATTGCTGTACAGTAAATGCTATGCAAATGATCTGTGTAATATTGTGAGACACCTGATTTTGTAAGCAGTTGTAGGAAATCCACTGCATTAGATGAATGGTGGAAGTAACACTTCGGGGTCTTTCAACAGATTTAACACACTTCTTGTGTGTATGAGGAATAAAGCAACCCTCTAATGACTGATTGCAGACACTAGCACTCAAGGAAAAACTCCACCGTAATGTTTTCAGATGGATTAAGGCCTTGTTTAGTTTGTTATGATTGTGCTTCAATGATGCCCCTTCCTGAGGGCGGGCAGAGAGCCAAGCAATAATGTCATAAGTAAAGGATGAGCATCAACCTCAGGATGAGGGAGCAGTGTGATGCCAAACAGGTAATACAGAATTGTCATTTAATGAGCCACTTAGGGCTAATCTATCCTTTAACTTGGATAATGTTTTTTCTGTATTCATTTTTTCTTCTTTCTGTTTTTTCAGAGAAGTCATGGAAAAAGATGCTAAAGACTATGCAGATTCCATCCATGCAATATTTGTAGAGACAAGTGCAAAAAATGCAATAAACATTAATGAACTCTTTATAGAAATTAGTAAGTATTCAAACAGTTGACATCTTTTCTTCTGAAAGAAGTTCAAGCAGAAATGTATTTACTGTGGGTTTTTTGTGCTATTTAGGCAAGAATATACTGACTTGAATTCATTACAACCAGTTATGAATTCAATATTGCAAAATAGGCTGTCTTGATTTTTGGTCATCCAATGACCTCTTAAGGTTTCTTCAAGGAATTTTAAGCCCACTGTGGTGCCGCTGGATAAATAAGAAGGGCACTGATGGCAGAAGCCATTGTCGTCTTACTATATCTGTTATTGACTGTTTCAATTAGTACTTCCAAGGTTACGGAAGGGTAAGGAAAGGAAACTGGGGAAGATCGAAACCTTATGCATCTGAGAAAAGGAATTAAATTCTCGTCCCTAGTGTTTGTACTTGGTTTAGGGCAATGCATTTTTTTCAAAAACATAATTCAAAAATGCAAGCTTATTCTCTGGGAAATAGTAGCTATGGTATGTTGATTTTTCTACTAGGTTTTGGGTTGTGTGTGGTTTTTTTTTTTTATGCCCTTTTTTTTTTTTAATTAAATTGCAAATCTTTTCTGCCTCATTCATAGAGGTGGAAAAAAATCTCGTTTTGAATGAATGAAAAGCAGGCAGTATTCCAAAGTCAATTCCATACAATATTATTTGTAGGGTATGTTTTAGGCAACAGTACCAATGTGCAGATGTCAACTTGATTCTAAAAACAAGACAAACAGCAATCCATATGTGTGTGTATGTATATATATATGCGCTACATCTGCTTAACTTTGAATAGCTCTGCAAAGATTTGACTAAAAGAAAAAACAGAGTCCTTGTGAACAGCTGAGTTTGTTGAAACTGACGTAAAAAGTATATGCTGTAGCTTAGCGTTCTGATTTATTGACTTAATAGTTGCTCTAAGCAACTCTAAAATTGATCTTGATTAAAGTGAAAAAAAGCCCTAAAGCCTTATATTCCTTTCAGAAAAGAATAGTCAACCAGGAATAGTCAATTTGAGGGACTGATCAGATGACCAAAGCAGCTATCCTTACAAGTTTGTACCCTTGTGGTAACCCTGATGCAGGGGATGTGCTGTGGAAATACAGAATGAGATTACAACTCCGAATGAAGAGAGTCTAGGTGGTATAGCATCCTGCAGAGTATATTCTCTGGGGGCTTCTATGGCTTAGGTTTCCCAAGATTAACCTGAAGTTTACATTTCAGGTGCAAAATTAGCTTGAAACCACCTTAACTCCTGCTCCCCTGGAACTGTATCTATTAAAGACATAGTACAGACTGTTAACTGTTATTCTTCTGTTATGCAGGAATGTCATCATTAATGACATATGATTTATCAAATACACGTTTTTGTATACAAAACAGATATTGAATGCCTAGAATTTGTTTCATGCATAATGCTTGCTATGAATGTTTTTTTTCTACCTCCTTGTAGGTCGTAGAATTCCATCAACTGACACCAACCCCCCATCTAGTGGTAAGGGCTTCAAACTTAGAAGACAGCCATCGGTGACAAAGCGCAGCTGCTGTTGACTGATCCCTTAGAAAATCAGACTTGTTTATACAGTAGGTGGTCTTGGAAGTTAATAGTTCACGTTGGGTTTATATTATCAGTCTTAGATCTTTATCTGCTGGTGTTCATACACCCAAGGTCCCACAAAAATGGACCAGTTCATCTGACATCTGTATGCTAGCAGAAAAGACCGCAATCATAATGTCAGCCTGTTTACTTACAAAATGTGTAGTATCTCTTGTATTCAAAGGGAATCCATCATCACTCTTTTGGCCTTGCTTGAAAGGAAGGTGACTATATGGATGGTAAAACTGAAATGTTTAATAGTTTTGTAATCAAGATTTTATGTTTTTTGTAAAAAGGGAAATGAGCACTTTTGTTGGACTTGGGGGTGGGAGGAATCTGTTGAAATTTGAAAGTTAGTCAGATGGCATTTCTTCCTTTTCTTCAGTGAGCCTTATTTTAAAGGAAATTGTAGCTAATCCAAAGTATAATGGGACAGTTGGTTTGAGGTGGCTACAAAATGAGCAACTGAAGACAGATAACAAGCAAATCAGTCCATCCAGTCCCCAAATCCCATTTGCACTTTTTATTTAAAGATATTATGCGGGGCAGGGGGAGCACAAGCAACAGCTTTTAAACCATGGACAATCTTTTTTCACATGCTGACTGTAATCACTTTAAGGCAAACTGATATGCTTATAGGCATCTTTCTGTTTTTACAAACTTTTTTAATATTAAGATCTTCATAGAAGAAAACCTAACCGTAGTTCTGACTAAATTAAGTGGTTACTGACTAAAAACAGATGCTGTCAATAGTTCTGGTAGGGTTTAAAAGGTTTGGGGGAAAGCTTTTAACTGCTTGGCATGTGTAAAGTGTTCATATTATATTTATGAGACCAATGTTTAAAATATAAATTATATAAAAACAGTAAAATAATGCAGTTATATCCATTCCTTCCATTCCACACCTATGGATAAATTTCTGAGAATCGCCACTTTTTTTTTCCCTTCCTCCTCTCTCCTGCATATTAGGTCCTGTCTCTGTCAGTGACTTCACCCAGAGGCAGGCTGAAATTCATTCTTTAGATCACATTTGAAAGGGCCAATAGAAGCTACTGTTGGTGCAGTGAGGTTTGTCTGAGCAAGTATTCATCTGTGGTGCACCCAGTCTTTCCTGTTTTGGGTGCAAAAATACAAATAGGAACTAAACTGAAGTTGTATGGTAGTGTAGATCATTACCTGTTGATTCCTAGGCTTTTTCATCTGAGATATTTTTTTCTTTTTTTAGCAAATCAGCCTTTAGCTTATATTGTGCTGTTTTTAGTACGCTTTCAATTAAACTATAGATTGACCATACCCTACTGTGCTATTTTATTTATTTTTATTTTTTTCCCTACCAGCACTAGTGAGGAATTTCATACTTTCAAAGAAAGAGCTTACTAAGCTCAAGTATATACTAAAGCATACTTTCTAGCTTTAGTATCACAATGAACTCATGTTGATGATGCTTGTTCTGTGTTTGTGGTTTGGCTTTCTATCATCTCAAGTATTTTCTCTGAAGGAAGTGTCAAAGATTGAAAGAACTTCTACTTCAGACTAGTTTGTATTATTCAAAATTCTCATAGAGCTATTCTGGAGCAAAACAGTTAAACCATTACAGTGAGAGATTTTGAATAGAACAGTACATTTTAATAGAATTTAGTGACTACATTTTTCACTATGCCCTTTACTTACCGCTGCATAGTCAAGTATGCCCTTTCTTTGCCACAGTTGTACAGGCTTCATACATATAGAATGCCTAAGAAGTATATTTTCATCAAACAAAGGCTGTTTGAAGCCCCTTTGGAAATGCTGGGCCTTAACAAAGCATCTCATAGTAGAGACAAATCTATGTTCGGTATTCAGGCTGTTGTATAATATTTTTGTGTGTAATTCAAACCAAATAACTTATGAACAGAAAATTTTGGTACTTTTACAAAATATTTAATGGAAGTATAACTAATAAACAGAATAAGCTTGTTCTTGGGCCTATCATTTTTAACTTTAAAAATGTAGGTTAACAATTGAATGCATAATATTCACAGTTATTTGAGCAACTTGCACAGTGGCAGTCATGAAAATCTCTAATTTCTTTGAAAAAATCCCCCTTCCTCTTCCTGGCAAACTTAAAAAAAAAAAAAAAAAAAAAAAAAAAAAAAGCGTGGTCATCTACTTACTAAACCAGGTTTAAAAAACATTTTTGAAGCGAGTTTAAAATAAATCTCAGATATTGTACTCCTGGGACGCTTCTGTGTTGTAAACAGAATTTCTTTCAAAATAACAGAAGATTATTTTGGAGTGGTGATTTGTATACACTTGACAGCATCAGATCATACCACAATCACTTCATAATCCTGTGCCATCACTACGGATCTCTAACTCCTTTCTGTAACTTCCAAGTTACTGCATCTTGTTTGGACAAGTTTATAAAAAGAGATTCTGTATGTAGTTACAGTTGGTTCTCTACAACTACTATGACCTTGCTAACACTTAACTTTCAGTGGTTATGTTTTGTCATGTTTTTCTCTAGCAAGCCATTGGTGTTCACAATGCTTCAGAAGTCTATTCTGTACCCCAAAACTGGGTGCTTTAGTGTCTTAACTATGATACAGAAAATACTGTGTTTAATGGAGTTTGTTAGTAATAAATCTGGAGATTTTCTTGAACTTGGAAATACCATAGTAGGAGAAGGAAAGTCTGGTATCAGAAATATTTTTCATGCAGATTAGCAGAATAAGGAATTTCAAACTCTCTCTCTAAATTATCATTGTTGTCTACTAGCATGGGATAAAAATGGACTTTAAGTCTGCTTTCCAGTGAGAGAATAATTGGTTTAATAGTATTTGTTCAATCTTTATTGACTCAAGAAGAAAATCTTTGATGCTAGGCTGGACTGAGAGCCAAGCTAGTACAGAGATCCTGATCTCTTAGCAAATCATGGAATGGTTGAGGTTGGAAGGGACCTCTGGAGATCATCTAGTCCAACCCCCCCTACTCAAGCAGGGTCACCTAGAGCAGGTTGCCCAGGATTGTGTCCAGATGGCTTTAAATATCTCCAAGGAAGGAGAATCCACAACTCCTCTGGGCAACCTGTGCCAGTGCTCTTTATAAGCAGATGAGGATAGTTTAGAAAGAAACTTTATATACACCAGAAATATACTTGTTTAAAAAAAATGCTAGAAAATTGTCATTGTGTCTGGACACAATCTGGCCATTCTCATCTATAATAAATATTGATGCCTTGTACTCCTTTCTTTTGTTATGAGTTTGGATGGAGTGCCTGCATTCTTCATATCTTTTTGCAGTTCTGATCCTGAATTGCTCCAGTTAATGAAAACATGGAAATGACCAGTGTTTCAGATTGTCCAAACTAATGTTTAACAAATAATTGAGGCTTTTAAGAACATGCCTATTTAAAATGGTAAACTGTTGATGTAAGGCTTTTTTTTTTCTTTTGCGCCAAGGTAATGGCTTATTGATCAGTTGGCCATAGCTGAAAGCTGAAATGTAGTCTTCCCTGGATGAGATGTGCATGTTGTTCATTGTTTCATTTTTGTTAGAGAAAAAGGATTTCTTCTATGTTAATTAATTCTATATTAATGAGGCCATCCACTTTTATGTTGCACTAGGCCTGCTGAAATTGATCATATTTTGTCCCAAAATAGCTTTTGTATTAGGAGATTGATTAGCCTTTGAGTATTTGAAGCGCTGATTATCAGCCATTCCAGCTAACTCTAATAACATTTTTCTGCTGAGAAGCTTTTGAAAAAGCTCAGGACTTAAATTTTATTCCAGTATATCTTTTTGTTTAATGGATGAAGTTCATTCTAGAGACTAGATTTTTTGGATATTCTTAAAGGGAATTAATTGCTGCAAATCTTATTAGGAAAAGTGTTACGTATGTAGAAAGGTAACAAGGTGCATGTCATTTTATTATTCCAGAGCATTTTTATAACTGACAAAATATGACTATTTTGGCTTGTAAACAAGACTGACTTGCTGTCACGGAAGTTACAGACTTGTACAAAGACATCATTTGACAAACGTTTAGTTCTTAGGCTTTGGAGCTACTTGAGCATGCCCTCCAAGTTTGGGAGGGTGTTTTCATCTGACCTTCTAAATTACAGGAGTGTATTAGCTGACTTGTCAGGTTCTTGATCTGTGTTGAATGTAGTTTTGTAGCGTATTTTATACACGTACTGAAAATTGGCATACTAAGTGTCAAAATTGGTAAGATCTGCAAGCTTAAACTTAACAAAAGGCAGAAGCATTTAGTGGCCAAATTAATGAAAATCATCATAGGTGCTTTGAAAACTTCTGAGAGAATTCTAACAGCTTTGCTGCTGCCAAGAAGGTAGAGACTTCTCCTTTTATATTATTGAATCAATGCTGAAAGACAACGCAAGCAAATCAACATGCTTTAAATCCCCACCTGACATCAGTGAGACCCTTCCTTTAAGTGCTAGAAGATCAAACGGTTGATAGTATAGAGGGACACTGAATGCAAATTTGAATCTTTTGATGGAAAGTTCAGCATATGTAACAACAGCATAATGTTACCACCCTGCTCAAGAAAGAATATTTACATGTTTAGGGAGAGTAACAGGAAAAGAGACATGCCTACTTACTGTTCTGGAAGTCTAATCCTTTAACCTGGTCGAGAGATGTGGAATTCATTAGGAGTTGTCTTCATTCATAGGTGGTTAAAGCTTCTAGAAAGAATTCACGTTTAATATCTTGCATGGTTAAATACTGGCTTTGACAAGCATTTTATGTTAATCCTAAACTGTTTCTTTAGTGTTTTGCTTTGTCTTAACATTTGAAGCTTTTTCAGTGATGTTTGAATGACTTCCCTCCTTGTGAAACTGTCCTTAATGTTTATTAAGGATGGGATGGTCTATCTGTGGTGTGCTGTATCAGGGGTCTGCAAAGACTGTCTTGGAAACTGATGATTTACAGGACAGAAGCTGTCCAGCTGGATGGCTAGCCACCCTGTAGTAAGCCTCATTTATAACTAGCAATAACTAAATAAAAGGGGGTGGAAAGCAAACATAGTAGATGTCAGATATGGGAAGAATCTGAGTTATTCACTAATTTAAACTTCCATACTGCCTATTCATTTTCTTTAAAAAAGAAAAAAATGCCTTCAGGTATCTCTTGAATGCTGGAAACATCTAAAAAGAGGTTCATCTGCTCATGGCAAGAGATAAGGATAAGCTTTATTAATATTTGCAGGAAGTAGCTTTACAGCAACGTGAGAGTCAGTTCCTCAGAGCCTGAGAACTGTGTGCCTGCAACTAATTATTAAAGATCTGTACAAAATTCTCAAAAGAAAACAGATACACTTATGTTAGAACACATCCCTAGTAATGTTAGGCAACAGATGATTGATGTATAGAAATAAGATGTTAGTGTGAATTATCCATTTAAGATGGAAATGTAGGGCTTTAATATTAAAAACAAAGTCAGCTGCTCCTTTTCAGAGGACTGCCTTGTCATATGGCTCCAAGCTGTGAGAAGAAACAAGCTTGAAACCACATCTTTGTTTCTCATGTAAGAATCTGGGTGCTAAAACGTATTTCTGTATAAGTTTTAGGCCTTCTGACAACTATGCCTGGTTATTTAAAAAAAAAAAAAAAATCGCTTTTGATCTTCTGGAGGCCTTGACAGTTTGAATGTGAGCCCTTTCTCAGTCAGTCATAATAGAAAATGCTTGACTTAGTAATGCTTGTTTAATCCTTCCAAACTTTATGGATAAAGTGTCACAGATAAATCTTTCAAGAGATCTAAGAATCCCTCCTGAAACCCAAGTGAACTGATGGGCTTCATCTCTGAGATATCAAACTGGTTCTAGGCTCAGCTTTACCCCACCCCCAAGCCCTGAGTTTCTTGCATAGGATTGCCAGAATGGACATGATGTATACAGCTATTTAAAAATACTCACAAAAGTTGCAAAGAGTTATTTGGTGCTTCCTACTTTACATGGGCAAGCAAGGGAGTGGGCAGACCTTATCCCCCTAAAAATTGGTAGAGTCTTTGCTGAAATTGTTCTCATTCTGGAATAACTTAAAAAAAATAAAAAGAAAAAAAGAAAGAAAGAAAATTCCCAGAAGAAAATGCTGGCGTCCCTGTTACATCATCCTGCCAGTTGGGGTTTAAGTCTTGAATAAACTCATTGTTAGTTTTTAAGCAAGAAGATGGTTAGCGTTGTAAGGTTACTCTTGTCCTTTGAGAAGGTTGGATTTTTCTTTGCTTCATTCCTGTTAATGTTTTTGCATATGTACTGTTGAGGAACAAACCTGCTGGTACTCCTTTCCTAATGTCAAAGCATACCGACCGCTGCTTCGTGTGCTGTCATTCGCCTCATTTTTATTTAGGTGTGGTAGTCCATCTGTTTGTTGCACTTGGATATGCTGTAACTCTTGACCTCACTGTGGATTCACTCCTCCTTTCTTGCCTCACTTTTTATTCATGTTAAAATATGTATTTCCTATTATTAAATCTGTTATGCTTTCTTTAAATCTGTTATGCTTTCTTGACAGTTTGTACTTTGTTTCCTTATGGGATTTAGCCAAGAAAAGGTAGCAAGTGTCTTTTTCTTTCTCCTTGAAGGCTCTAAAAGTATCTGCCACAGCAGCAAATATTTGTAAACAAAATGGGAATTCATTAGTACAGCCTTGTGAAATTGTTATGAAAACATAGCTGCTGAATCACATACCACTGCTGTATGACACCAGATAGCAAAGGTTAAAAGCACCCTCCCTGGGAGAAACAAACTATTGTAAGGCTCTGTTAACATAATTTCAACTCTAAATTTTGATTTCCTTTTTTGACTTCCTATTTCTGCATATAGCATATCCAACATTGAAATTGGAACACACTATAAACTCATGTGAGACAGCTATAGGAACGTGATCCATTTCTGTGTAAGACACTTAGGACTTCTTGGCAATCTCTCTTCTGTCTCCCTCCCCATCTCCTTGGCCCCCTTCCCTCCCCCCCCCAACATGAAATGAAGAAGAAGAAAAAATCATTCTGAAGGCTTCTAAACAAGAAAGTGAAGCATTTGCATTTGTGTTTTCAGGGCTCAGAGATAACCTGATAAGCATATAGCTCTTGCAATGTAATAGACGTTTCCTGTAAAATTAAGTGGGAAGGTTAACCTTTGTATCAGCAATTCTTGTTCCTCTTAAGAATGTTCTGCCTTTTCATTATAGTGTTAGGTTAACCTGCTACAAGGGTTGAAAGGTCTGTGCCTTCTTATTATAGTATCTATTATTAAAACAAACTTAAGCCGCTCAAAGTTACAGAGCACTTGCAGCACTGTAAACTGCACAAACTTACAACCATTGCTTCACTGCATGAAATGTAGTCAGATTACTAGTGATGAAATATTGTAGTGATGAATTCCTAAGCTTATGAATGTTTTGAGACATTTTTTTAGTCTTCTCTTGGGCTGGTCCCACGAGTGTGTACAGGTTTGTCTGTATTGTTGGTTTGTAGATGCTAATGAAACCAGACTTTTGTTCTCTCCTTTTTGTTTGTACTGTTACACTCCCATATGGTGCATAGAATGCCAATAAAGAATTGGGCATAATGTAAGCAGCCTTTTCAGCTTAAGCATTCATAATAAACTTTTATAACATGCTAATAACATGCTAAATCATTACCAGTCTGATGTATTGTGCGAAAAGGTGTAAACATTTTATTAATAAAAAGCTTTGTTTATAAATGTCCTGGTTTTGTTTATAAATGGTTCCCAAATTCTCAACATCCTCGAAAACAGTCTGTGAAGTAATAGAGTTAGAGAAGAGGAATGTAAGCAATACTGAGGCAGAAATGAATCTAAGTGATAGTTCAAATAGCTGTTTTCCAAAAGTACTGACTAGTGGACATTCAGAAACTGGAGCTTTTTCCTTGTTTATACACAAAGACAAAAGACAAACTTGTACAAAAAGGGAATGGGGAAAAATAGCAAAGAGAATGCAGCTTTTGTCTAACACTTCCTTTCACTGCAGCATGATGGCTGAGAAACTGCAGGCCACACGCGGTCTTGTCAACTCGTGCAAGGCCTGACAAATCCTACCAGGGTCCAGTTATTTAATACACTGCTTTTTGCTTAGACCTCATCAAAAGTGAGGTTCTTGACTGTTTAGACCAGGTTTCTGTCAGTCAAAACTGTGAAGAGATTTTAATTTCTGTGTAGTGTTTTGGGGGGTTGTCTTGCTGGAGAGAGATCCTTTCTTATTTCCTAATACTTACAGTTAACTTTTTTTTCATTTGGTGGTTGTGTAGTGTAGAAATGCTGATTTGGCTAGAGTTATCTCACTTGCCTGAGATGGTGCTTCAAGGATGTAGGTTTTTTTTCGTCTAAACATGCGATACGAGTCAAACATTTAGTCAATAGCAGCCTTCAAAATAAAAGCATAAATAAGCAAAAATATCCCATTTCTGATACTGCTATTTCACTGGATAAGAACTCGTACCTAGTTATATTTCTGTGCCTTTCTACTAAGGAACTGGCTGCAGTTCATGTGCAGAAACAGATACTGGTATCTCTTTACCACAGACCTGGAATAGTTTACTTTAAATGTATTGTTCAGCGTCTGCTGTTTTTAAAAGTCCTTTTAGACACAAGTAAGCTGCTTTGAAGAGTTTCAGATGTATTTGTGTAAGGAGTATGAATGTGCTTACGAGGGTGCGTAGGAAGGCTAAACACAGGGAATGTGCTAGAATAGGAAAAACACACTGACGTGTTTGCATATGGAAGCTCTAAATGCAAAGCATGTGATTTGCGCAGGGTATGAGAGAACAGTGTTTCATGTGGCTCGAGTGTCATAGCTTTTAAGGTAAAAGTTTTTTTAGCAGATGGAAGTGTCCTTTAAAATTGTTCTAATACAAAACCTCAGATGCATTTTAAAGTCTCCCTGTAGCGTTCATCCCTAATATTTCTTCCTATTTATCAAAAATGCACCCTGGCAACAAGTTGTCTCTTAGGCTTGTTATTGCTGAATAGTTAATAAAGTGAGGATTGTTTTTTGTAACTGATAAGGATGGAGTATTACAGGTGGCCTTGGTGCATGCCTGTTTCAATTAATCTGATCTGCCCAATACTAAATATCACACATTATTTATTTATGAGTGTAGTTTGTAAGGTTTCCGTTAGATTTTAAATTTTCAACCTTGAATAAACACTGTTTTGCTTGATAGAAGATGTAGGAGAGCCCTCCAAATTCAAGCACATAAGTCAAAGCTGCCAGTTAATGCAAGATGGCACAATTTTGCAAACCCTTTAACATCTGGATCATTAAATGCTTAAGGGTGTACTTTGAGGAAGAAGCAGAACTTTGAAAGGACTGGGCAGCAACACTGAACAGCTGTTTACTTTGGGGACTTTTATTATGTATGATTTATATATTGTGTAAGGTTTCCTCCGTCTTGTTCCTCATCGTTAGTTTCCAATTAACTTGCAGCTATGCATAAAGCTTGTCTTTTTCTGCCAATTAGAATGTTTATGGACTCCGAATGCCTAGCTCAATGAGAGAATCTGTTTATAAAAATAAAACAATCTACGAGATTACATGAAAGAAGATAATCTTTCCAGAGTATCAGCCAAAGAAAACTGTACTCCAAAGCATAACAGCAAACTGAATTATCTTGTGATTTGAAATCTAATTAAATGTTATGGCATAATCTGTAGTTTATAGTATAAATGAAACCCCCCTCCAAGTAGCAGAAATAATAAGCCAAGAACATCCTAGGCTCCAAATCTGATTAACCAAGGAAAGTAGAATAGCAGGGACTTGAAAAAAACTAGCTGAAAAAAAAACCCCATGTGTAGCCAGGAGACTCTACAACTAACATGAGTTGTTCTTGGTTGCTTGTGTCGGAGCGTTTTCTTTAGCTGGTACCAGGATTGCTATGTAAACATCCAGGTACATAGTGAGTTTGGCCTCACTACTCAGGTCTGTGTTCCAGATCAGCGCATGGAAGCAGCCGTATCCAGAGTGCGATCAAAACCAATGGCCTGTCGTGTGCTGATGGCTCTCAGAAAGAGGTGAAAGGAGCATCAGAGAGATGCAGGCAGGAGCTCGGGTGTCTTTAGCTGATGTCCCCAAAGGGAGGGCTTGTGGCTGATGGTGTGGGCCGAGACCTGACTCGAGCGCTCTGCTCGCAGCTTTGCCCTGTGCGCACTGGCTCAGCGCAGGCAAGTTGCACAGAGCCGGTGCCATCGGCAGGGCTGCGACGCAGAGGACGTTGTCGTACCCAACCAAAGGTGCCCTGCTGTCCAGGACGCTCGAAGGGGACCTGAATAACGTTGCTCTGTTTTCTGCCAGCTAGTCCCCGACAGGAGCGTGGAGCGTTGCTCAGGGCATGGGCAGTGAGTATGACACGGCAGGTGCCTGGATTTGCGGCTGCCGAGCTCAGAGACGGATAATTTCCTCTGGCCAGGGAAGGGTCCCCCTGGGCTGGCAGTTCTCAGCTTCCTGGAGGTAAGTCCCTGAGCCTAGTTTTTGTGCTTGTGAAATGAGCGGTTTAGTGGCTGGAGCACTAACCTGGCACGCTTCAAAACCGTAGCTGCATCCTCCAAACGCTGCGTGCCCCTTCAGGCTGGGGGCTTGGGTCCGTGCCGAGCGGGAGCGGGGCTCTGCGGCTGGGCTCTGCCCCTTGGCCGGACGCTCCCTGCCACGGGCCTGTGTGCTGTTCTGCCAAGGGCATGTGTCAACCAGGCATGGAGACTGAGGAACAAAAAACATGGATCGATCTCTGGAGCAATCTCTGGAAAATAATCCCTTTTCCACATCTTTCTTTTGCAAACTGAAAGAGCTTGGGGTGGTTGTTTCACCTCTTTGTTGTTACTACTTCCCTTTTCTTTCATTTTTCCCCCAGCAGTTTTTTCTTTTTCCTGCATCATTATGTGACCATCTTTTTCCCAATATACAGAAGGAATTTAAGGAAGAAAAGTAGCAAGTTATTTGAGCATATTGATGTGCACCACTAAAGCTCACACCAATTAGTCCTGATGCATTGGCTAACAGTTATCAGGTTTCATTTGCATTATGCAAAACCAAGAGTTATACAAAATACACATGTATTTTTTTCATGCAGAATGAAAGATATCTCAGGGAAAAAAAAAACAAAAGACAAAACAGCATTTGAGGTGGTTAAGCAGACTAGTTGAAAAATCAGGGACAAGAGCAGCTGAAGTGTTGAGATGTGGTATAAATACTACAGATGAGCTTTCGCAGGCTTCCTTAGAGCACTGAATGTCATCCCGTTTAGTGGTGTTAGCATTTACATCAGTCACCTGCCATTGCTGTTATTGCCACAAATGAGAACTTGTGTGTTATGAATTCCAGATCTTTTTAGCCCCATACACATTTTTTGCAATTGTATGTATGAATTAAAACAACATGATATAAAGAACCTGTGTGTGGGTGAGTTACACAGTGCATCATGTGTCAGTGGCGTGATAAAATGGATGTTCTGAATGTTATGTTTTTATTCACCTTTTATCTTTTTGCTAATTGACCTTGTTCAGACTTACTCAGCACACCTGTATGCTTTAAGAGTCGCTATAGTCAATCTATGTCCATATGCTTGCTTTTTTTTTGGTAAATGCAGTTATTTCCTCCCCAAGTCTTGCATGTCCAAAGCCCAAAAGAGGCAACCCAGCTGCCTATTTAAACTTTTTAGTATATAAATCATGTTTTTAAGAGCATTACCCTGGGCATGTTTCCGCTAGTGACACGGACACCCTGAACTGCTGCTTCATTAAGCGTTGTACCCCCCTGCCTTTCACGTATCACCAAAACGCCTCCTAAAGCTCCTCCAGAACGTCTGAAGCGAGGGGATACCGTAGGTGTAGCACTGCTGGAGCGACAGCGGCCTAAGGACGTGGGTAAAGCGGCACTTGTATCCTGTCAGACCAACCTGCAATTCTGAAAAAAGGCTCTAAGTCTTGACGGGCCGCGGCGCAGCGAGCGCGCTTCCCCTCCCCGCGCTTTCGGCAGCGCCCAGCGGGGCCGAGGCGGCAGCCGGGCCTGTCCCCGACCCGCGCCGCGGCGCCCGACGTCAGGCGCAGCCTCGCTCTGGCGCCGCCGTGCTGCATCATCCCGCCCGCCGCCCGCCCCGCTCCCCCCCCGCCCCGCCCCGGCCGCCCGCGTCGCTGCCGCGCGTCGCGTGCGCGCTGCGAGCTGCCGCCGCGCCCGCTCCGCTCCGCTCCCCGCAGCGCCGCTGCCCTCGCCGCCCCGGGGCCGCTCGGCGGGGGGTGACTACACCGGCCGGGCGCGCCCCCCGCCTTCCTCCCTCCCTCCCTCCCTCCTTTCCTTTCTGGCTTCCTTCCCCTCCTGCCCGGCCCTTCCTCTCTCCGCCTGGTGCCGCCACCGCCGAGGAGCAGGAGGAGGAACATGGCGAAAGCGGAGCAGGTCCTCAGCCTCGAACCGCAGCACGAGCTCAAATTCAAAGGTACGAGGCGGCCGCCGCCTCCCCGCCGCGGGGCCGGCCGAAGCCGGGCGCCGTCGCTCTTGGCCGCGCTCAGCGGCAGCCATTTTCCGGGGGCCGGGGCCGGGCGCCCGCCGCTAAGATGTCCTTCACCGCCGCCGCCCCTCGCCCTGCCGGGCCTCGCCCGCCGGCCTCGGGCGGGGCCGCGGGGGGGGAAAGCGGGAGCGGGCCGCGGGGGCCCCTGCAGCGCGCCGGGCCTGCCCCGCCCGCCCCCACCCGCGCCGCGGGCGGCCGCAGGGCCCGGGGCGGCCGCGAGTGTCTGAGGGGGAACTGCGCGCGGGGCGGGGGGGCGATCCCGGCCGTGCTGCCGCCGCGGCCCCCGCCCGCCCTGACCTTCCCGGGCCGCGGCCGCCCTGGCGCTGGCGCTGCGCGGCGGCCCCGCGGGGAGCCCCGGCGCCTCGGAGGAGCCGCTCGAGGAAAACAGCGATGTTTTGCGGCTCCCGGAGGCGGCACCGAGCGCTGCCGGGGCGGCGCAGGGCCGCGCCGCGGGGAGCCGCGGCCGCTGGACAGGTGCTGGCAGCGCTGCCTGCGGCTCCCCGGCCGCTCCGCCTAGTACCCCTGGTGCAGCCCGGCCCGGCCTCGAGTGAACGGTCACTGAAGGGGGTTGAGGTCCCCCGAGCGTCTGAGTGCCAGTCCTGTAACTTGACAGACAGCGCTGCTGTAACACAATATTGCGGGATTACAAATAAGCATTCGGCAAGTTTATTTATGCTGCCGGAGTCAGAGGTGCTTTATAGCTTCATGCAAATATCTGGCAAATATTCTTTTTAAAAATAGCGATTTATTTACCTGCATCTGGTAAAATAATACTTTAAAAAAAAAACCCAAAAAACCTTTAATGCACGTTTTTAAATGGAGGGGGATTCCTTATCTGCTGTTATTAGTAAATATATCAGAAATAATATAATAAAGAGGGTTTATTCAAGAGAACAAAAAAGCACGGCAATAAACATTGGGAGGAATGAATGCAGCCCTTTTTGTTGCAAGCTGGAGTATTTGCATGTTGTTATGGCAGCAGTGTCAAACATACTTCAGAATGAAGCAATTGTTTTAATATTCCTAATGCTAAATATGATTAGATGAAAATCAGCTCTTACTCTGAATAAAAATACTGTTGCTTTCAACAAGCAAACAAACCCGAATTCTTGTGGGCAGAAAGTGGGGTCTTGGTTGGCGCTGAGTTGCCAACGAGATGCAACTGTGTTTTGTAGTTTGGTGTTTTTTTGTTTGGATTTTGTTGGTGTTGGTTTTTACTTAGTCACATGTAGGTATGCTGTGGTCTAAAACAACTAAACTGCGTTCTTTGTTGAAATAAAGATAACTAGCCAGACTGCTTGGCCTTGAGGTTCTGGGCTAAATAATCAGTAACCGTTAAAAGTTAAATCAACTAACTGTATGATTTTCTTTTGTCGAGTCTTTAGCCAGTAACATATATTTCTTGCAATGTAGAAAGTTTCTTGACTAACTGCAACTATTAAATGGCTTAATTTAAAAGTGTATTTAAATATTAATGTTCCAGCAAGACTTAATGCTGTGCCTTCCTATGCTTCAGCAATAAATTCTCTTACAGTTTTTCCTAACAAACAGTACTGGCCACTATCCTGTGTTGAGGAAAGGCCAATTTGAACTAATGAGGTAAAACTGAAGTTCATTAAGTAAATCCTGCTGTAAGCAATTCTTCTCCTGCTGGTTTTGTGATGACATATTGCCTGGTAATGTGGCAGTAACGGCTTTCTCACCTTTGTAAATAGGTGCATTTATTTCCAAAGCATCACTTTGTAGAGCGCTAGTAGATGGAAACGGAAAGATGTCAGTAGTGCCTGTTAAGCGTCTTATGGTTGTGCTTCCTCGCCGGTGTTTGCCAGAAGAGCTGACGCTTGTTTTAGGGAAGCAATGTCAACAAGATAGGATTGAAAACCAGGTTTCGCAAACACTGGAAATATATGACGATCCTACGTCAAAAGGCAGACAGATGTGTAGAAAAAGTAGACGTACTTAGCTCTAATGTTGTTATTCTGCCTTGTATAATTTGTAAATGTAGTATTTAGGGAGAGATATGACGTTGAAGAAAAGATCAAGCAGGGATTAAGGTACCAAAATGAGGATTTCTTCTACAACGTATCCCCATGTGGGGTGGCGGCCGTCTCCCTCTTAGTCCGTGCTTTCCCTTATAAAGGGTTTCGAGATCCTTATTAAGATACTTTTGCACCCTCAAGGCTTGCAGCAAATCTTTAAAATTTATTTGGGACTCTGTTTCAAAATGCTGTGTTTGCGACTTAGGCTTGAAAAAAAAAATGGAGCTTTTCATGCTAGAATTTTTTTCATATGAGCATTACCAGGGGTTGCCTTTCCTCCCTTCCTCCATCTCCTACGCCCGTCTCCTACACACGCACTCTGAAATAGCATCAGGAGCGTGTGCTGCGCTGAAGCACTGACTGCTGTGAACAGCAGAAGGCAGGACGTTCTGCTGCCCTGCCCATAACGTGGCCACGGGTGCCCGTTCCTTTATCGAGGTCTTTGATGCCGTGTGAACCAGGAGCTTTACTTCCTTGGCACTGAGTTCCTGCTTTTGTTGGTCCCTGCAGTCTCACAGCCTAGGTGGGAGAGGGGTGAGCTACGAGTTTAATGGTCAGATTTTATTGCCAATGAACGATGAAAAAGACGGTTGCTCTTATACCTGACAACGCTTGCACTCTCTATTGGTTTTTTATAAATCTAGGAGATGGCATCCAACAATGCGCCAAGAATTCGTTAGGTTACAAAGTCAAGCCCTTGAAAATTAGGAAGTACTAGATTTAAAGCTATGGGCGCATGTGTAATTTGGCCCCTGGTGTTAAGCGTGTTTTGGTACGGTTGTTAATTACCACACCATGCTTCCTCTCCTGCGGGGCACCTGCCTCCTTCCCATCACAGGGTGGCTGCCCAGGGAGGCCAAGCTGATCCAGCACAGGTTAACGTGCCCGTCTTGAGCAGAGATCACTTGCTTAATGCCAGGAAGTGGAATTATTAGGGGCTAACACTTCTGGAGCTTGCCTGGGTTCTTAGCTGTTTGAGCTGCTGTTGTGTTCTTTGCAGATGCAGTGTTTCGGGGGATGGTTTCTAATGGGGGTGTCCACGTCGCTGGTGGTACTGCATGGAAGTGGCACAGGCTGAGGGAGGTTTCGGCCGCGTTTTTAGAGGTTTGCTACAGGTTAGCGTGGACTTATGACTCAGCACTCTGTTGCCGTGCTCCCCAAGTGGCCGAGAGCAGTACTGTCACACGCAGGCTTAGCTCCTTGCAAAACCGAGCAAGTTGCTGCCAATTAGAAATGCTGTTTCCAGTGTGTGATTTTTCAACCTGTGTGTATGTGTAATATGTGTAACTTTGCTTTGTAAAAAGGGCAAAATAATAAGCCAGGAAGCCAATACTTTCCTTTCTTAACGGTATTACTGGAGAGTTGGCTTGAGGCCCGGCAATATTATTTCCAAGCTATCACCTGTCACTGGCTCAAATGTTCCTCCCGGGTACATCAGAGCTGCAGCCCAAAGGTGTGGCCTCAGCTCTGAGGCTGTTGGACTGAGAACATCTGTACTGCAACACTGTAAATAAAGCATGTAGCCGGTCCCACGCAGGTTTGTGTGACCTGCGTTACCCCGGTTAGATGGCTGCGGGTCCCAAGTAAGGTGGTTGAAGCTCCTCAGGTAAGACTCTGTGAGCTACAGTCAGATCTGTGCATTGCAGTATAGCAACGCAAAACCTCCTGTATCTGATGCGAATGTTTGTTCTTTACCAGATGTTTGGTTAAGGCTTTCTAATCCAGCAGTTCAGTTATCTTTGGTATTAGAATTTGCCTCTACTGAATCTGCTGTTGTCAAGTCTCAGAAGAGAGGTTAAGGACTTAATAGGACATTGAAACTACCTCTCCTTCCTTGTCATGGTCTATATATAATGCTTGAAGCATCCTAGCACTGAAGTTATTCAGAGGGATTTGACTTTCTGTGCTCAGTCTGTTCTGTGGATAAGTGGAGATTTCTAGCCATTGCCACTAGAACAGGCAGTGTTTAAGAATGTAAAATTTACACTGAAAATTTTCTGAAAAATTGCCTGATAGGTATAATTAATATGTGTTTTTCTTATTTTTAAAGCTGAAAATGTATGCACTACTTTCTTTAAATTCCTAGAGTCCTTTTGGTATTTGCAGCATAGTGGCAGTCAGTACTAGGATTTCTTTACAGTTTGAGGGCTACTGTGTCACTGGCCGTGCTCAGTTTTGCTGGAAAATGTACCAGTCTATGCTTTCCTTTAATTGTCTACCCTGATTCCTAATAAAGCCATTGGTCGATCAAATATGAGTAAACCTTCACATCTCTCTACGTATTTGAAATCAAGTTATGCACTTAAAAAGCAAGAGAAGATAGTATTTAAATAACAGGCAGGCTTCCTAAATTTATACAAATCTAAATATGTGGCCCAAATATCGAACACAATTAATGATTTGCTGGTGACACTTAAATATTTGAAGTTCATGTTATACTAGCTATTCTTGCAACTCAGGTAAAATCAATAGCTTGTTCTAGCTATTAAGTGTCCATTATAGTTGTACAGACTTGCTGCATCTCACTGAATTACTCTAATTTCAAGTGCATCATTAGTGTTACCTCTATAGTTACCTCATCACCTTCTGTAGACTCCAGCTTAACTTAAAAGCAGCAGTGTTGAGAGGAAAAGGACTGAAGATGGAGGCAACATGGTGATGCATTGGTGCACTGTTAATGTCGCATGACACTGGGGTTTTTGTGGGTGAGTGGGGTTTTTTTTGTTTTGGTTTGGTTTTTTTTTTTGGAAGGTGGGAGTCAGTCAAAGGAAAGCTGAAGATTATGCACGTGTTGAGTTTCCTTAATCTGTTGGTGTTCTGTATGCCATAGATACTAACAGTTTCCTTGGGCGAGGGAGGGGGCGTTGCAGGGGTGTGGGTAGCACAAATGTGAAACTTTGAATAGGAGGCATCTTTGGTTAGAGAGTCACACAGCCATTACTTGAGATGTGTGAAGCAGTCAAGGAGATTTATCCACTTTTTCTGTTAAGTCTAATAAATGTATTTAGGTCTCCTGAGACCATTTCCAAAATCTCACAGCCCATTCGATGGCTTCAGCGAATGTCGTTTATGGGTTAAGGGCTGTTGGAGCATTTTGTACTGCAAAGGCTCTAAGAACTGCAGTCGAAGTAATGAGCATTAATGGGATCAAAGTATTACTATTTCGAGGAAGGTCCTAATGGAGTGAGAAGATCAGCATGAACTGCTATCATTTGAAGGCAGTGTGTAGTTGCTTTTCTTAGTTTTGTGGGATTTTGTGTTTTTAATATGGTCGACCATTTGCCTTTACTGTATGGGGCACATACATTCAGAATTTGCAGTTCCTTAGGATTCTGGAGTTTGTGTGCCAATTTTCAGCCAAGTGAATTTTTAATAGAAAAATCTTAACCACTCTTTTAAAAGAGGTGTTTAAAGTGGAAACACTTGCTCAGTTTGAGCTATGGAACCATTATGATGATGTGCAAAAAACAGTTTTCTGTGATTAGTATTTAAAGCCCATCAGGGGAGCAGAATGCCTGTCTGATTCGGGTGATGGGATTTGTCCTCTGCTCATCTCTCCAGAAAATATATCTGGGAACAGACTGTATTGAAAATGTATCTGGAAACATAAGGTGCAAGGTGGCTGCCTTAAGCTCAAGGAATGTGGCCGTCATGTCAAAATAATGCCACAGGCAAAGCGTCATAGCAGGTGCGGGTTCACACAGATGCTTAGCAATAAATTGTCTCTGTACAGCTTGTTACCCTGCATGCCCTGTGCGATGTCGTATCACCTGTGATACGGAGTACAGATTTGCATAGCAAGAGTTTCTCGTAGTTTCTTCTCACTGGAGATCAAATTGTTGCCTTTTTTTCCCCTTCCTTCTCGCTCCACAGATTTTATAAATTAAAATCTTATGAACAGTGGCCATGCAATGCTTTATTTCATTTTAAATAGCTTGGCTCCATTTGAACATCGGGTTGAATTTTGCTTAATTGTGCCATATTCAGAATTGGGGCCTGGCTTGTGGTAGGAATTGCAGTGCAAAGCTTTGAATGGATTGTCAGATCTGTTTTGAAACTCAGCTGGAAACATTGCATCATAGTGAATGATCCAACTGTATGACCTTAGGCTAGCTTACGTCTATGAACCCCTTTTTAAAAAGGTTTTATCCATTTTTTTAATCCATTTTTAAAAGAAGTTTGATTTGTTGTATGCATCCAGCTCTGACAGGTATTGCACCAAATGAGTTTTGTGTAAAATGAACAAATTCTACATATGTTGCAGTGTAATTTTTGTGGAAAGCTAGGTGACCTGAGGCTTTGTCTCTGTCTTGCTTTTAGAGTGCCCCTCAACACAGCTTTTGCCTAGCCGGGGACAATGCAGGAGTCAAATGACCCTTGCTAATTCTGCCCGCATCTTCGTCACACTCATTTTTCACTATCTTGTTACCATATTGGTCTTGTGTTTGCTCCCTGCTGGCAACAATTAATAGTTATCGAAAGCAGCTCATAGTTGGTACAATAACAGCCTTTTTACTTTTTGTGTCAGTGCAGTTGGTTGGCTTTGAAAGCTTTATTGATGATGTTTGTAACAGTTTTGTTTGTGGTAACAGCTGTCATTTCAGACCGAAATTTCGTCTTCGTTTTTGTGGGGAGTATGATCTTTCCCATTGTCATGGTGCCGCTGGAAGCCATTTTTTTTCTCCGAGTAAATCCTCGTTGATTTAAGTGTGAATCTGCTTAGATTAAGAACTCTTTCCCAATTCGACCTCTCTTTCCCTCTGTGAATGAGGAAGTCCAACGCTGTAATGACAGGTCCCACAATAAGAAGCACTGAGGCCTCCGTTCATTGTCTTGCCCATGCGATAACCAGGGCAGAGAAGCAGCCCGTTGTGTGCAAGTACACCAGGATTTACATGCAGTTTATCTAAAGTAAGGGCCAGAGTCATGCCAAATCTGCCAGAGGGCTTTTGACCTAATATTTATTTAATATATGAATCCTTTCATACCATTGCTTTGTAGACTGAGATGGAAACAGTTTGTCCGCAGGAGGCATATAGGATATTTCCTAATACACCTGGACTACCGTTGAATTTGAAGACTTGGCCTGCTGGGCAGCGCTGTCGTAGAGGGCAGCTTGTGCCATCAGTCCAGAACAGCTGTCACGGTTTTTCTGCCATTGAAAATGTGTGCAAAGCAAATCACCATTTCCGTGTTTAATTCAGTGTAGGATTAAAATGCACGTGGATAGGAGTGACTGACTGTTTACACCAGCAAGACAGGCCAGACTCGGTTGACTGAGTCTGTCCTCCTGCGTTATAACTGCTCGGAAAATTGCCTACCTCAACTGTAATTCTTCTGGCCTCAAAAAAATTTTTATAAATTGGGTCTTGCTGCTGCCTGCAGTAATTTATCCCACATTATTATAAATACTTTATGAAAATAATCTCTTTACTAAATTCCTTTAGTGTCTAGTTCTCTCAGCTGCAAACGAAGTGCTTCCTACCATCGTGCTATGGATTAAAGATTTCATCGTTCTAAATTTAATCCTGTTTTCTTGGTTGGTTTCCACAACGAGGGGTGGAAAAAACAGAGAAGGGGGAGGTTTGCCTGGTGATCCGGTTACTTGCAACAAAATTTATAAAACTGTGTAGGTGTGGGACCCACTATGGAGCCAAACTTATGTTTTTGCATACATTTTTAAAGACCGACTTCAAGTTAATTGTGCTTGTAGAAGGCTTGTCAAATGACTATATCATTCTTCAAAAGAAGTGCAGCTTTTTTCATTTTACCCATGACTGCTCTCCAGTATGTGCTTTCATGGTTGGACTCTCACCTTTACCTCCTTCATATTTGCAGCTGTTGCTTGTCATGATGTGTTGCTTATCGATGTATTTTGCATCTTTCTTTAAATGTTTGCTTATGTAATTTCCTCTATTTTGCAGTCCTTCCTCTTACAGCGTTCCTGCAAAGGATCTGTTCATTTTTGCCAGACAGCAATAAGCTTTTTTGTTGTTACTGTTTTTTATTATATAGCTGTTGTTACATTGTGCCTACTGGTGTTTACGGTTCTGATTACCAGAGTACTGGGTTTCAGTCACTCCAAGCACTGTAATTGTGTTTTGTCACCCACACAGTGAAGCAGATGACATTTATGGGAGTTAGGTTTGGAGGATGCGACATCGCATTTGTGCCTTGTTTTATGCCAAACAGCATAAGCTGTCAGGTATTTTTCCCTTTTATTTTAGGTTCTCTCATTGCTTCCTACTAAGTTTCTAATTCGGGGATTGTTTGGGGGTTTTTTTCTTCTTCGATCCTGAAAGCACAGTTAATGGGCTGGTTTTCAAACTCTTCCACAGAAATGTATCTTGCTAAATTCAGGATTCCTCTTTATTTGTAAATGTAATTCATATCTTAATTTCTATTTAGTCTTTTTGCTTGTTTTTTTTTAACTGCTAGAAAAGCAGCTACTTGCATTGTGCATGCCAAAAACTATAATTTTGCTTGTTTCTTCTGGTATTTGCAATTTGTGCATAATTTTGCACTTAAAATATTTGCACAGCCACTGTTTAAGTTACATGTCAAATTTGTCTATTTGAAGAGTATATGTGAGCATAAAATTGAAGCAGTTGAGCTGCACCTTCCCTACCATTTTAATATGCATCCGAAATGAAGATTAGTGATTAAGCCGGGGAAAATTACTTTGCAAGAAGTGTAAGGAAAAGTGTCATTCAGGAAGTGGGTGGGGGGGAAATGAAATCATGATGCCTCTTCCAGGGAGATGCTCTAGAAAGCTTTTTGTTGTTGTGTTGTGTTGTTTTGTTTTAAGCATCTTTAACTAGTACTATGAGCAGCTTTGCCAGGGAATGTTGCACATCAGGTGGCTGTGCTGCTCTTGGCTGCTGGATCGCCACGTCTTGCTAGCGGCTGTGCTTTGTTTCGGTATCCTTTCAGCACCCGCCAGCCTGCGTGAGTGAGGCTTCTGGCTATGTAGAATAAGCGGGTGTCACTGTTGCATCTCTTTCACTAACCATGGCATCGTAATAACTATTCCACTATCAAAAAAGAGTATGCCACTCTTTTCTTTTTCATACCTGGAGAGAGGTGGTATAGATCATATTTGTGGATGGAATGAGCAATGCAATGTGATCTGTTTGGGACTCAGATCTAAAAGGACATGAAAGCACTGTTGAGATAGAGGTATACCACTCAAAGGTAGCTGGTTCTGCTATCAGTCCCTTGTTTATTCAATTGTATGCAGAAATAAATCTGTTTGAAGTTTAGGATGCAAAGAAAATACTTCATGTGTGCTTTTGTTGCTTACAATATCTGTAAATAATCTTTGGATGTAATAAAATTCAGAAGAAATCAGCACAAACAAATTACTCTTGTACAAAAGTTATTTGAAGGACATGTTCTTCCATTTCTCTTGACAAGCTTATGTGTGGCCTCACAATTCTTAAAACTGTGAAGTCAAACAGCTAATGATCCTCTGAGGATATAGAAGGTGACAAACATTATATACTAATTGATATCCTGAAAATAGTCTTCAGTCTCATATTTGTATTTGTGTCCTTTTTTTCCCCCATTAAGCATAACACATGCTCTGGCAAAAATAGGTTGTGTCAAAATAGGCCAGAGAAGGACACTGCTTAATCTATCCAAATGGGATGATTTACAGACTGTCAACCCTGCTCCAAGTTTGGCATCTGGAACATGTTATATTGTTGTTTTTCTCTGTGTTCTTCTTTTCCCTTGGATTATTTTATCAATTATATAATTTTTTAAAAATATTCCTCTGCATAAACTAATGCATGGGGAGCGATTTGGATGGCATTTTAATTTTTGTAACAATTTTTTCATCAAGGTTGCTACTGCTTGGCATACCAAAAGCGAAAATGCCCTTTTCCCTCCCTTCCACTTTGTTTCAAGGGCTCTTTTGAGTGAGGATACTCATGGTTAGAGTCAAGAAGTTGATCCCACAAGGGCAGAGTTTTATGGGTGCTTCCATTTAAAATCTGGGCTGAGATTGAAAGGGTTATGAATGGTTTACAGAAGGATTAAGAACTGCCTAAATTTTTCTTCCAAATTTGGGATTGTTGGATCCTCTCAGTAAGTTACTTGTGAAATAAGATGTTTATGCAACACAGGCACTTCTTGTTTTTCATTCTTCAACTTCTTTGATTTCAAAAGTTGCTGATGCTCACTTAATTATAAATGTCTCCAGAGTCAGATGATGATGATGATTAAAACTTGGCATACAGTGCTTTTTAAAACATTAATCTTCACAAGATTCTCTGTAATTAGATAAGTATTCTCCTGACTTCACAGAGAGAGAAACTGTAAGGGTCCAAACCTGCTTCTGTTTTGGAGTCGCTATCAACTCTTAAGGCTTTTAATAGCAGAAGATCAAGCCCTTAAGTGATTTGTCTAAAGACAAGTAAGATGATGGGAGAATTTGATTGGATCTTAGGTGTCCTTGACTCGCAGGCACCTGGCTGCCAGCTCAAAATGTCTTGCTTGACATTTCAGCTTTTTTCAATTCAGTGTTTATTTTTAAAGGTCATCAACTTATATATGACTTGAAAGGGAGTGTAAAGTAAGTCAGGTTCCACAGCTGTTACTGAGCCCCCTTGACAGTCTTTGGTTTTACCACCAGTGTTTTTATTTTGACTGTCTCTCTGTTGACAATACAGACCCAGATAGATAAAGTGAGAGAAAATTGTGGAAACAGAGTAGTAAGGTGACTTCAGGTGCGGTCAGAGGCATAGTGAAGAAACTGAGAAGCCATCGAGGTGTGGTGGTAAGAAGAGCTGTAAGCAGACAGGCTGAAACATTCAGATGGAGAATGTGCCTGAGCTTTTGGGTGCATTCATTTCGTTGGGGGTGCTAACGCTAACTTGGGCTCTGCAGTAAGGCTGTACGCACTAGAGCAGGGTGAGACCCACCCCAGCATGAGTGGTGACAGAGCGGTGGGGAGGCACTTCCATGCCCCGTAGCCAGGAGGCAGCATGGGGTATGTGATGGGAAAGGGAGCCTGAAGCGTCGTGTTCACCTCCCGCACTTCCACCTTCAGATGCACGCACAGGGTAAACCCAGCTCTTCGAGTCGATGGATGAATTGTTGGTCCATGTGGACTTTCAGTAGTCAGGGCACGTCTCATCAATGAGTAGGATTGGGGCTCTTGAGAATGGCTGCAAAACAATTTAAGTTTCCCCTCTCCTAATCTCCACCTATTGAAGGCTCCTTGGTTACTTTTCTGTAGCTGATTAATATATGTCAGGTGATTAATGACTTTCATCTGACACATGGACAGGATTAGACAATGGTGAAATACATCTTCCGCCTCCTATTCTTGCATTTTGCTGCTTTCTACAAAGGAACAAGAGGGGTTGCCTCAGCAGAAGCGCTGGTTGTATTTCTGCCTTTACCAATTACCTTGCCTTTGGATATATGTCTGTGTTACTGAAGTAGAGTGGCAAAAATTGTTATCTGGGGAAAGGTGATGAAAGTGCATCTAAAACATTCTGGGAATAACATGGGCAACTTGCTGAGAATTTATTCTTAGCCTTGTTAATCAAAATGATTGCCAGTTTAACATCTGCTCGGCGAATAGACTGTATCAAGTGCTACTGCAGCACGTTTTCTCTGAGAGGTACCAGTTCAGTAAATTGTGTAGGGGATGCCCAGCTTTAAACAGATGAGAATTTACCTTAGGCTTAAACATAGAAAGTTAGGCATGTGCCTTAATTACTTTGAGCAAACCTGTCAGCACTGCAAGAAGTGTGACTGCAGTGTGTACGCCTAGACATGCCAGCTTTAACCTACTAAATGCGAGACCTTGTTGCCTTAGTTTGGCAGAAGTCTGCAGTGCAGGAAGATGCAGTTTTCCTGATGCTGGTCTCCGAGTGCTGCTTAATCTGCCTGGAAGCTGATTCTGCTTTTCCTCTTTCCCACTGCTACCCCCTCTCACCCTTTCTTGTTAGTGGGTTAATTTTCAACCTGGGCTGCTCCCTGACCTTGCCCTCTGTGCAGCCCGGCGAACACTGTGCAATAGCACAGGCAAATGATGGGGATGAGAGCGAGACAGACTGCTGTAAGGCTAATGTGGCCATGGGACGGTGCCCAACTAACACAAGCAGTCAATACTGAAGATACGGTAGTAATATGTGCACGTGCAAGTCTGCAGAGGACTGTACCTCTTTGGTTTGAAAGTTTCTGCCAAAGCCTTTGCCACCAAGTCTTTGCTTCGGTCGCACTTGCACTAACTTTCCTTTTACATGCCAAGCTAGGCTACAGCAGTCATATCTGCATTGAAAGAACGTGTGTGCGAGGGTTGTTTAATTTGTGGTGCTAATGCAAGGATCTTTGGTTAAGATGAGAATAGTTTTATTAAGATTCTGTGGAAATGACGGAGCTGCGTAACACGATTACTGTAAGAAGTGAGTGATATGAAACTTAGAGCAAGTACCGTGATGAACAAAAAGCTATTATCAAAAGCCTGGATTTGCTGTTACAAGCATGTGCCGTGTGTGTGTGTGTGTGTGTGTGTGTGTGTGTTTTTTCTTTTTTAAATGAGGCTTATTTAAAATTTAAATAGAGTTGACATCATGTTCTTTTGACCTAGTTCTCAGGCTTTTGTATTATTACTAAAATGATCTGTGATATTGTAATGCACTACACTGCAGAATGGCACTCTTAGGAAAGATTGATACAGCACTGCTGTTTGAATAGGAAATGGAGCGTGGCAAATTCTGAGATAATACTGTGATCTTCAAATGTGAAGGGTTGTTTGCATAGCCCCTGGGTGGAAAGCCACAGCTGTAGTTTGAAACTAACCCTGGTGAAAAGTGATTCTCTGCAAATCAGTTGTATGTCTTGCTGTTTGCTGTTGCATGAGCATGGGACATCTGATTTTTTTTTTATTTATTTTCTTTAAATAGTACCTGCTAGTTTGCATATTAAGAGATGCCCACAGTTTGTGTGAACACAAATTGACTTTATTCTGACTGGCAGGAAAAAGTCATCAGGCCCTTGTGGAACATTGCAAACTTTCACCACCAAATTCAATTTGCTGCATTCTTCCTTATGGACTGCTTGCTCCCATGGCAACCCCATGTCAGATGATGCACGTCCAGCCCCTGAGTTTCCCATAACTTTGTCCTTGGGATGACACCAGTGGCATTTTTCTCATGATCTTTAAAAACAGGGGAGAAAAATAGTTTCTTGGGTTTTTTTAAAGTGTGAAATGTCATTTAGAAAGCACCCTGCCCTTAGACCTAGTGGGTTTGTGTTTGCAGAAATACAAGCTTCACTTTTCCAGGAATATTGTAAACAATCACAAATACATTCTTTTGTTTTGAACTTTATGAAATAAGGGCCACATTTTAAGAGTGCAGCTTCTGTTTAGTCTGTCTTCATTGCAGAGTAAGCTAGTTGGTTTTAACCCAAGTGCCATCCAGATGCACCAAGCTGACTGATTGCAGTTATGCTTTGCAGCCCATTTTGAGAGGTATAGGTATTATCCAAATGTTGCATATACTTGTCCATCCACTTGCAGTGAGGACAAAGACTAAGTTATTTCCCTGTCGATAATAGGAAGGCACTGGGGAGCAATGTAGAGCATTTTATCTTACTGTAGCGCTGGGTGTGATTATAGAAGTCCCGATGCCTTGTCTTCAAAAGTGAAGCTTCGGGGTGGGTGTCGCGTGTCTCTCATGACGGTTTATGACCATACCCTACGTGTGCAAATCCAGATGTTAGAAAGCAAAGGTGTATCTCCAGTGTGGAATTAGACTGTGTTTATCCTGGAGTCCATTACCACTGCCCACCTGGAAAATCCGTAACCCAGGTTTGACCCTAGGGATTCAGCAATGGGCTATCAAGGTTTCGTTTCAGCCTGAGTTGGCAGCCCATGGGCCTCACTCTTAAGTCAGGCTGACCAAGCATGGCTGATATTTCATTGCCATGCCCTAATTACCCCCAAGCAGTACTGTGTTGCCTATTTATTCTTTTCTTACGCACTTGAAACCACCACCTTTAATCCTGCCTGTCTGCTCCCTTCTGCTGTGCTCACACTATTTGCATAGCAATGTCAAAAGGAATAAGCCTGTGCACAAGCTTGCTGAAAGCAGATGTCAGCCTTCCAGTGCAGTTGTGCTCTGTGATCTGTAGAACCTGTAATTGGGGGAAAAAGTATCAAAAAAAAAAAAAAAGGTTTAGTAGACAGAGAAGAAGCAGAAAAGTCAGTTAGGCACACAAGAAATCACTTTGGTCTGCTGAAAGGCTTTGCTGCCAAATATTTCAGTATGGTCTATGTTAGCAGTAAGTAACTCCATTTGGAAATTATTTTACACAAAGAATTATTCTCGTATTACTATTACAAACAGCAGCTCTACGCAGGGGGGAACGCGCTCCGCATGCATTCGTGGATCAGCCAAGTAACAACAGGGTATTTCCCACAGGAAATCTGTCCCAGCACGCAGAGTAGTAAAGCGCTGTTGAGGATGCAGCTGCGTATGTAGGGCTCTGCGCACCCGACCCTCCCTCTGCGCCAGGATGGCTCAGGCTGTAATTTGGTAGTAAAGGCACATCTTTAATGTTCAGACATCAAGTGATTTCTTCTGAAATATTAAGACTTCTGCCGGTTAGAGCTATCTTGAAGATCTGCTGCTGTCTTTACATACATAAATGTTTGCTGGATTTTTCTGATAGCTTCACTTGCTTAACTTAACAACTCACAGCCTTCTCCTGCCCAGTTATTTTCCATTGGACTTAAGGACTCTCTCTGTGTGCAAAACACAGAGAAAACCTGACAGCTGTGCTTCACGCGCTTTCACGTCTTGGCATTTCACCAGGCATGGGTTTGGTGAAATCTTCCTCATTGGATCAGAAAATCTAATTGCTTCCATTTTTTGCTGCCAGATTGCACTGGAAATGAAGATCTGACTTCTTCAGAGTGTGGGTAGAAGTGGTGCTATCTTGTTTAATTTTTTTGTTTTAAATAATTAGTGTTATTTGGATCAAGGAAAAAGGCTGCAGGACTATAATACTTTTACAGTGATATTAAATGGCATCTTAAGAAACAAATTTGTACGATATATTTGTGGAAAATTAAACAAACTTAAATTTTTTCAGGCCAACCGTGCTGCAGTCCCAAATCAACGCTGTTTTCTCAAGGGAGAAAAATAAGAACAGTGGAATGTCGCTTTTTTAAAAATAAAAATGACCACTTATCCTTTTTAAATTTTAGGACTGTCATTTCTGTGAGAAAAATTTTGTTAGTCATCTTATCCATTTTGTTTTTATTCCTGAGGATAGAAGAAGATATTTTATTCAGACATCAAATTGTTCTTTTTGTGCAAAAAACGATTGATAAAATTGTGGTTATGCTTCTTCAATTTTAGTGCTCTGCAAACTGAGCAGAGTGCAGTTACTTGCTACCTGTATCTGATTTATCAGTGTCTTTTAGTAAGCCAGTAACTAGCCTTTCGTCTAACCTTGGGGATCATGGCCGTTACAAGTAGGTAGGGGGTCTGCCAGAAGTTTGTTTATTTGCCTGCATTCGTTATTGCAGAACTTGATAGTGGTTTGGTTCTGGCTTTGCTATTACAGCGGTCAGGGCCAGTGCTATCAGCAGCTGAGAATTTTCCTCTTTCCGCGCAGTTGTTTCCCGTCTTGGTGACATAGGCTAGTTTATGAAGATTTCTTCTGATACTTCATTTCTAGTAGCCAGGTGAATTATTGGGGAAGAAGTAAGGGAAGGGCCTGGCAGGAGAAAGGGGTGCGTGCAGACGCCGGTCGGGCTGGTTATGGCTGTGGCATTTCGGATAGCCAGTGGCATCCTGCTCTCACAGAGGCCCAGCCTACATATGCAGATGACTATCGTAGCTGCTTTGTTAAAATTTCCTCCCTAGCTTATGTACTATACTGGCCTTTCTAGTCATTAATAGTCTCCCCTACATATTGTCTATAGTATAGATATTATCTCTCTAAGCCTGGGTTTGCTCTGATTTGATAGTTACAGTGGGATAACTGTGATAAAAGAGAGAGTTTGGCATCATGTGACTACTATGTTGTTGTGTTGGCACCATGTATAAATGATTCCTCCCTTTTTGTTTTGCTTTTAATGATCAGCTTCAACTGTTACGCCGTCAGTGTTTATGCGTGCTACATGTCGAAATGCTCAGAGGCCTCACTACATCCTTAGCTTCTTGTGCACAATTATCTGCAAGTGCCAGAGATGGGAATTGAACACCTAATTACTTTATAAGATTTGTGAGCAGAGATTTAGAGCCTGCTTAGCTTCTGCTTGGAGAGTGTTTTCTTTGTGATTTAAAGTCTACTTCTGCTGTCTTCCGCAGGGCCTTTCACAGATGTAGTCACCACAAACCTGAAGCTCGGCAATCCAACAGACAGAAATGTGTGCTTCAAAGTTAAGACCACAGCACCACGCAGATACTGTGTAAGGCCTAACAGTGGAATTATCGATGCAGGAACATCAATTAATGTTTCTGGTAAGTCATTCAAGCAGGTTTTTGGTAGTCAAAAATAGCTTCGTCAAATCAATGATTTCTTGGAATACTTTGCAATTGAAAGTGTTTTGCTGAATGCTTGTAAAGGCAAGAGGATGTGATGTTGTGGAGAAACAACCATTTTATACATCTTTAGTTCCCTTATGCCTGGTCCAGTAGCAATGGATTTGTTTTTACATCTTGTTTTAGGGTGGGATGGGGGGAAGGGAGAAATAAGTAAACGACTTACAGTTCTGTAACAGCTTTAGCCAGTCTGTGCAAGTCAGCACTGCTGCAGCCCTGCCCTCCCTGTGAGATTATTTTTTTAGGGCTTCTCCCCCCCTCCCAACTTAATTTACTGAACTAGCTCACCACGTGGTCAGACAAGTGCTTGGACAGACACATGAAGGAAGAGTAAAACTGGGTGGACTGCAACCACACCAGTTTAGATTGGTGTAGGCAGTCACTAAACTGCACCAGGTATAAACAATAATGAAAACTTTTACTTTCATGTTTTCATTTTACTTACATGCTTGTTTTATGTTGCATGAAGATGCAATATGCTTTGGTTTTAGAAATGTCAGGTGACTAAATCTTTGCTGTTCCATAGGAAAGGTTAATGGTTTTCTTTTTCTCTAATGAGTCAGTAGCTCTTGACTTGCCTAAGTTTGGTAATGGAAAAGCAAAGGAGTGGCTTCCTTTGTAGGCATGAAGTGAGTATTTCCCATAAACATGGAAAGGTGCATCATTCCTGACATGTACATCACTGTAATAGCCCTACTGAAGATGTTCTGTTTTAAAATTATATATGAATTGTAGAGTTGTAATGCAAATAACTAGTGGGCTCAATTAATGCTGAGAATTTCTGCTGTAACTTCCTCTTTCCTTGTGGGATTTCTGGAAATACTTTTTCCTCTCCTATTTGTTGTTTTTTGCTAAAGAATAGTGTATTTTGTTACTGAAGTTTCAAACTAGATTTATGAGACTTCTCTGATCCATGTTTTTGGTAGTCTAAATAATTCTAGTAGAAAGGTGTAATAGAGGCAGACTGCATAAATAAAGCCTAACGCTTCACTTAGGAAAATGCTTTCTATAAACATGCCAATTTTTAATAAATTTTGATATTGGCGTAATAACAGTAGAGAAGATACTGGCCTATGGAAGTCCATCTCAGCAAACTACTTCCTGATAGGATTTATGGTTTGTTGTTAGTCTCTTGCCAAACTTTTCTGTCCTGGAATAAATAACTTTGGGAACTAAAATAACTCTTCTTTACTGGTAAAACATCAAAATGTAAAAATCAGGACTTCCATTTTTGCTGAATAAAATGTGAAGTATTTAAAATCCTCATTCTTGGAAAGCTTGCTTCAGCAAAGTAAAACTTAATCCTGAAAATAATCTGCACTGTGATACGATCAGATTCTAATCCTGTGAATCTTCTTGCATATGTTTACATTTGTGCACACATTGATCTGTTGTCTGTGGGATTTCTTGTGTGTCAAATTGAGCACGCATACGATTACAGCATTGTGCCTCACTTGTAGTTAATCTCTGGAGAATGTCGCAGAGTTAGGAGATAACCAGTGCAGTGCAGTACCGACAGGGGGGACAGGCAAAGCAGTTGTGCTTCAGAAGAAGGCTAGCTTGTATGCAGTAAGCTTTGAAATGACTAATATGTAAATGAAATAAAGCTCTCTAGAGAGGAGTTGAGATTTTTAAAACTCAGGACAATTCCCAAGTAAAGCTGTCTGTCATCTATACTAGCTGCAGGCAAGCATATTAAATGCATACAAATCAATGAAGGGATAATGAAAATTAGCACGGGTTCTAGCTACAAATTATCTTTATGCTATGAAGATGTGGATTCCTTTCATCTTTCAGATGAACTTTCAAAATTAAAGACTCTCTTCCTTTACTGGCACACGTGGTGCTTTTATAAATGTCATCTTGATCTCAGCTTTGAGTGTTTTCTTACACTTCTGCTTACAATGACCCTTTGCTCTACCTTGAGCAGAACATAGTATAAGCAAGTGTTGTGCAAACCACCTTATGTTGTGCCACCAGCGTGCAAACATCGTTCTTGCTTTCCATCCCCACTCTTCCCAGCGACATACCAGATAAGGTATGGATTTAGTCCAAGGCTTGAGTTAACATATCCCATTATGAGAGATTGCTGTGCTAACCCTAAGTTATGCTTTACTCTTGCATATATAGCTTTGAAAAAATTTCGTTTTTGATAATTCCTTTGTAGTGATTTATGATTTTGCTGATTTTGAAAGTTGCTTTGGTATATTTAATCGCAGAGCTCACTTTTGTGTTCAACATATTTTCATGCTGATATTAACTTAATGATAATAAATAGCTAAATGTCAGTCCTTATATTAACATTACATATTAAAATGCAAGGAGTACACATATACCTAGGTCTTTAATATATTAATATAAATTTATAGGTAGATATCTTACTGAATTCTGGAGTTATAAATGTTAACTCTTCATTTCTTAAAACCTTCTAAATTGAAGCTGCCTTCTGCTGTGGCTGAATTTCTCTTTAATGGAGCAGTAGATACTGCATTCCTGGTAGCTCCTTTAAGCCACGCTTGGGACCTAATTTGGGGCTTGAAATTGGCACTGTATTTGGTTCTGATACGTGGAAGGGATCTTTAGGATTGACAGGAGGGATTGAAGGGGGAGGCTCTTTCATTAACTTACAGAACAGAATTGTTTTCAGATTCACAGGGAGGGAGGGAGATGTGTTTAACCTTTGCTTTGGAGTAACATTGCTTAAGAACAGAGGGCTTATTTTGGATTTAATAAAGTGAAATGTAAATAGAATTTTTTCATTGCCTCTGGATCAGTTATTTTCAGTGATGGTATTCGAGTCTTGTGCAAGGCATAAAAATAGGACTTTATTATTCTAAATCTAGTGAAAATACTACTGATGAGAAATTATTAGAATCTAGTTATTCAGTAACAGCTTCCAGGTATTTAACCTAATTGGGCTCTATTTACTGTATGTAATCTGTCCTTCTGGGAATTGTTGACTGGCTTTAATGCAGCCACTTGATAGCACTGGATTGGTACTACATCTTATCTCTCCAAAAACTCAATGCCGAAGCATAATGTCACGAAGCTCTGGAACAATGTATTAGTTTCTCAGAATATTACTGAATGACGCTTGGTTTGGGGCAGCCTGTATCTCCCTTTTGCTGGTAGTAGTTGGATGCCTTTCTTACCTACCTATGGCACTGTATTTGCTATTTTAATATGAGTTTTTGAGAAGATACTGTGTCCTGAGATAGAAGCAGTTGTCAGTACGTTATTCTGATTTATTTTATGCTACTATGATGGCTCATATAACACATGTAAAATGCTAGAAAAATAAAGGTTTCTATTTTCTAGTGGAATGTCTGGTTTTGTCTAGTGGAGTACTGGCTTCTAATGCCATATCACAGCTCTTCCTAAATATCAGGACTTAAGGCCCTATCACCATATACTGCTTGCTGCAACGTCAGGTTTGTAGCCTGTGTTTTCACCTGTTATATAATAGCGTGTAATTTTAACAGTTGAGTTTATGTAACTGTCAGGAAGTGTGTGTGCACTGTCATCTGATTTGATTGTGTTTGGTCTGGAAACAAGGGTATGCACACACATTCTGGTGGTTTTTTTCGACATGTCTTATTTGAGCAAAGATATTTGGGGGGGGTGGCTTCTCAGAGGTTGAAATCTATATAAAATACATGAGTGGTTTACAAAGGAAAAATGGAAGAAATCAGCAGATGCTGATGAGCCTGCAGATAGGTGTATAACGTGGGGAGAGGTGAAGCACAGATGGTGCCACCTGTGAGCAGTGTCCTGCTGAAGAGAACAAGCTACCTGCACCTTCTCGAAACAGGGAGAAGCTGAAGTTACTGCTAGGGTGTTGCTGAATGCCCTCCGGGGGTATTTTCAGTCCTTGGTAAACTTGCCTGACTGTGAAAAGGCAGTTTGCAGTTCCTTCAGTACGGCGCTCCTGTAAGTGCTCTTCTCTTCAGTCGTAATGTGTGTGTGTGTCCCTTTGCTAAGATACCGATCGATTGTGGATCGTCCCCCGGTGCTCCGTGCGGTGCAGACCCACATTCCAGCCCCCCGTCAGCTGTACGAGTCTCCCAAGGCGATGTCGTGGCAGCGTGCCATCCTCCTGGGGCTTCCAAGGCTGTGTAGCAATTGCCAAGCTTTGTTATGGTTTTGCCATCTGCTTTATAAGAGTCTATCTGGATCTTCACAGATTCAGCAGTTTTTAATATTATAAAAATATCTACAGAAAGAACTATGTAAGCGTGTACAAGCGTGAAGTAATGCAGTGGTTTCTGCCTGTATCTGTAAATGTGAGTGCCCTTTGCTTGAGTTCAGTGGAGCTGACCCAGATTTACACTGATCTTGAGGTTTGCCCTGTAGCTGGTTGGGGTTTTTTTTTGCAAAGGCAAGGTAAGTGTAGATCTGGTGCATCTGGACCATAAAGCATTTCATACAGTGCCATATGGAAAAATTTATTAATAAAGCTAGAAAAGACAGAAATAGGTTCACAGATTACAGATGGGCTACTTAAAGAATAAACAATGATGTAGTGGATGGATAGCTTTTGAGATGTATTAGAAAGAAGTTACTAGTTACGTTTCTTGAGAGTGATTCTTGGTACTAATCTTGTTTAATGCTTTTATGACCAATTCTGGCACAAGAAGAAAGTACACTAAAAACAGTTTTAATGATGTAAAGTTGGGAGGCTGAAGATAACATGCAGCAAGAACTGGGTGTCCTTGAAGGCTACAGTAGAAGAAGCAGGATGAGCTTCAGCATAAAAAACTGCAAAATCATGTACTTGGAGAATAAAGTGCTTCTGTTGTAACTGCAGCCTTGTGGAACAGAGGCAAGGGGATATTAGGATGTTTTTACTGATCATTGGGTGATGGAGATGCTAATATAGCATGGCTGTGAAAAAGACAAATGTAGACGTGCACACAGGCTGGGTAGCAGAAGAACTTAGAAAGTGTAAGTGCTATTGTCCAAGGTGCTAGTAAGATTTCGTGGGTGTTTACTTAAAGTAACTTGCCTAGAGGAGTTCAAAGGAGAGCATGAATGGGGAGCTGGCCGCAGAGAAGACAGACTGCCTTTGGCTTGGTTAGTTTACCAGAAGGCCAAGAGTTGCTGAAAGTGATGTCTTGGAATGCGTTAAAGGTAAATGGCTCTTCCCCTTCTTTGCTGTTTAAGTGTAAGGGCAATATTGGTCCAAGACCAAGTAAACAGGCCATTGATAAATTTAGATGGAAACTAGAGGAAGGTCACTGGCCATCTGAGCAGTGAGACTTTTCTGTTCCTTCTGCTCCTCTTGGAAGGGAGTGCTAGAACCAGCTGGCTTTAAAAATAGGGGGCTGCCTGCTTCCATGCTGCTTCCTTCAAATTTCCTCTGTGCCTCCTTGAGGAAGGAGGAGGCTTACTCTAGCGAAAACTTGAAGAGTGATGCTTCTGAAGTTGGTATCGACTTCTGGCAGTAAACTGTGCTAGGAAAAAGAAGGATGATAGGTGGTAACCACACGTGCACGCACACACAGACACAAAATCTGCAGAGGGTTTTGCCTGACATATGAGGGGATGTAACAGGAATGTGTTAGAAAACTGGAGACATTTCAAAACAGGATGTATGTAAGATTGATCCTTCATGTCTGAAATCTGAGAGAGACAACTGGGCTCAAAGTATTCCTAGCAAACATGATCTATCTTACTGCTTACTCCATTGGTCTCCCAATGACTTTGCATTTTTTTTGCTTGTGGTAGAGTATTTTACATATCCTAGCTGTAAGATGATCAATTTAGGCAAAGCAATACATATTTCAACCACCTTTTAAAATACCTTGGTGCTAGTAAACTTGAAACTCATGTTAATTGTTTTATTTTTTAGAACAGAGGGTTCTGATGAAAGCTGGTCACAATTTTTTGACCAGATGACTGATTTTATAAAGCATTTTGTAGAAACATACGCTTTTCACACAGTTCTTATGTAAGGGATGGAATTTCCAGTCAAAACAAAAAACCCACGTTTGACAGTAGCAGATCATCTAGCAATTAGGGCAGTTATATGGGACTGATCTTTCCCAGAAACCCCGAGTCTGTGAATAAATGTTGAAATGGCTTGGTTTCCTCCTGAACAAAGTAAGTATTTTTGAGCTTCCAATCTGGCATACAAAACATTTGCTGAATAATTCGTGTCAATGTGGCTTTCATGTATTGATCTAAAAATACGAGTGCTAACAACATTTCTCCTGTCAAGCCCTCTGTAGCTGCCTGCTGTTCTGAGTCAGAGAATGGAATTCAGAGCAGCGATCGTTTGGTGCTCAGGAATGACTTCAGCACTATCACTTGGGAAATAACGATTTTCAGATGAGCTTATGGTTGCACTGGGCAAAGCAAACTGATAAAACTGCAGTCTGGAGAGGTTCCATAGACATTGGATGGTTTTGACTTCCCAGTTAGCTCTGACACTTTATGTAGACTGGAAATAACAGCCATTTGTCTACTGTGGGGAAAAAATATTCTAGAGCTATTTGGTGCTGTATTGCCCAATTCTGTTTGGAGCAATAGTTTTAAAGGTAGTCAGTTAGTTTGCAGACGTTTATTTTGGACTGGTATTTGATTGCTGCAAGGTGAGTTTAAAATGCATAATAGTTTTTAAAGCACCTCATTTGAGACAATTTGCTGTCTTCCTGTTCTCACAGCTTTAAAAGTCATGTGGTTGTTGATGGCCACAGATTGTGTGCATAATAAAGATGGCACAGCCATAACATAGCCTGCTTATTGAAGGAGGCAGATTGATTTGGGTTTTCTTCATTTATAATAAATGGGATCATTGGATATCGCTTTTATATACAAACCCCTGCAATTGGTGCAGATGAATTTGGGCACATAATGTTAATAGTACTGGTACATGCAAGTAATCCCGATTCTTTTATATTAGCAGTAATTGCAGAATATACAAGTCTTATTTTTAATTTTTCTTAACTTTTTGCAACATCTAGTGACATGTTAATGTCTTTTACTTGGCTTATTTTTACATTGTCTGCTGTCTAATCTTCAAGCAAAACACATTCTGTGAATTGCACAGTAATTGAATATCCAAGTATCATTTTCAAAAATGTAGATGTTCTAAATAACAACTATGATTAAAGAATATTCCTGGTAAATGAAATACAGAACTCTCCATCTTGAAGTTACTTTAGTAGATTGATCCTTTCCCAAAAAAGGAGAGCCTTAGGAATTTGTTATGTATATATATATTTATTATTATTATTATTATTATTATTATTATTATTTTAAAAAAGGCAATCTCTACCAAAATAAACATTTTCTTTCTTTGCTACATGAACACAGTCATTTTCTACTTAAATAAATTCCACCATGATTGTGATTTTTGGATCGAGAGAAATACATTTCTTTTATACCTTTCAGAGGCAAGATTTTTAAAGCATTTAACCATAAACTTACATAAACTTGGTAGCAAACTTTCCACAACTTATTTTTGGAAGAGGAATAGTTGTACTTGATGAAACAAATATCATAAACTTTGTAGAGGAAATTTCCATCCTGAGACTTGAACCTTGAGGTTTAAAATGTTTGACTTTGCCTGCCTCTATAGTTCGTCTCAGGAAACATCAGCGATACTGTGTGTACAAGTAATTAAAATGCCTGCTTGTTGCTTGTTCCTAAGGATGGAGGAAAAAATATGATGTTTTCTTTGAGAATTTTTTCTTCTGTCCCAGAAGATATGTAAAATGTACTGATGAGTTTAAAGAGAAGTATAAATTGCTATTATTACCTTGCCATAGTTGCATACAGAATATTGTACAGTGGTCGGCATTTCCACAATTCTCAAACAAAAACACAGACAAGCAAAAACATAGACAGGCTGAAGAAGTCTGTCTTAGATGGTGGTGGTTGTTGTTGTTGGGTTTTTTTGTTTTGTTTTGTTTTTTAGTAGAGTTCCTGATCCCAGGTACTGCTCTTGTCTCAGGGCTATACGACAATCACTTTAATGTCTGTATTTCTCAGATCTCGTAACTGTATCATCAGAGGATGACAATGTGTCAGAGCAATGCTAACGCAGTGTGCTTGGGGTTTTTCTTGTTTTTCTTGCAGTGATGCTACAGCCTTTTGACTATGATCCTAATGAGAAAAGTAAACACAAGTTTATGGTTCAGTCTATGTTTGCTCCAGCTGATACTTCAGATATGGAAGCAGTAGTAAGTATTGAAATTAATTAAAACAGATTTATTTCTGATTGTGTAAATTTTATAAGACCTTTTACTGCATTGCTTAAGTGCTGTTGTTGAACTACACTGGATTTTTCCTTGAAAGCTTTATCAGATTTATATCCTTGTGCGTGGAAAGGTGTTTTCTTTTTATCTGCAGCCCCATGATTCTTGTGCTAAAAGACACAGCACAGAAAATTTAGTTGATGTCTGTGGTTGCTTCCTTAGGACTGTCCGTAGTGGGATACTCAGTCATGAAACAAATATTAATTACTTGTATTCTTAAAAAAAAAAATATGTATATATACATACGATTTTGTAAAAAGACAGGCTTGAACTATATGTTCTAAGGATCTGATCTGTGGCATCTTTTAGATTTTATGCCTCTGTTTCCTCAATCTCGGGTCTTCCCTTGAGCAGCCTCCTTTTCCCAGTGGGAACCAGGATGCATCAAAAGAACAGTGTTTTTCTTTATCCCTGCCTATGTGTGGATTACAAATGAGAATAACAGAAGCAGATAGGTGCTGAGGCAAAGGACAAAAGACATAGAAATAAGGTGTCTGGCTACTTTAAGATGATTTGGAAAGGAATGCAGCAATATGTCAGCCAGAGGCTTTCCTATAACAGCAAGATCTTTGCTGCTACGAGAAGGCATGAGAAAGCTTTCTCTGGCCTAGCTTTTATTAATTTGAGAGAGTACTCAGTAGCTGTTGAGGACGCAATAAAAAGCCTGTTGCTCTCTGAAGTGTGGGTTTGTGTGTGTGCTTGTATGTATGCATATAAATACAGAAAAACTCAGAATGTGTTACGGTTTTTCTACAGTAGCCTTTTCAATGTGCATCTTCTGAACAGCTCTTTAAAATCGAAGAAGACTTTTCATTTAAACTTACCTGGGGAAACCTGTGTAATTCAACGGTACTGTTAGACTAATTCCATTGAGGATTGCAGAATCTTGTAAATGCTGCCACTGCTGAGTCTCTTTAAAAGAGGAGAAAGCCAGTTTTTCAATAGAAGCCTGAAGGGTTCACTCTTTATTACATATTTGGTTTCATGGCATAGTAAAACATCAAAGGAACAGATTAAACTCCTTTTCTATTTTCTTTGGATGCATACATGATCATATTAATTGTCATAGAATTTTATTATTATTATTGTGGTTGGCTTCATTTTTCCCTCATTTGCTGTGCTTCATGAAGAACTAACACCTTTTTCCTTTTAGAGGTGGGAGATAATCTGAAAATGCAGGTCATTTTCCAAAATAGAAGTTGCATAGTAGTTCAAGCATGGATTTTTTTTTTTTTTTTTTTTTTAATATATAGAGAAGTTTAGGATTCAGCTTCTGGAGCATGCTTGTGAATTAATTTCTTTTATTAGATATAGTAGAAAACTCTACAGTTGACTTCAGTGTTGCATAACCTGTGTTTCTCAGAGAACTGTATCCTTCTTGAGCAGCAGCGTTATACCTTTTAAAGCTTAGGCACTCTCTAGAGTTAATTTACAAAGAATTCTCCTTTTTCAAAGAGATTTGTGGAACTATATTTGTTTAGTATGCCTCAAAATAAGATCTCATGGGAGAAGCACCAATAGTGATAAGATTTCTGCATCAGTAGAAAGATTAGCCAGTCTGCCTCTCTTCCTAACTTTTTAATTTTTATAAATTACTTTATGCCATGAAAAATGTTCTGCTAGCAACGAATGTTTTTTGGACCTAAATGATCCTTTCAATTTTCCAGAGCTTTCCAGACCAATATTTTTCTTTTTTTTCCCCCCATAACACTTGATCAGTTCTTAGTTTTGTTACCACTCTCCAAATATCCTCCTATTCTGGATAAACAGGTGAGACAAATTACTGGAGTACTATAAAGCTTTCAACACTTCACAGCCAGCCAGCAAGCTCAAAATAGATCTGACTTCAGCCGCAGAAGAGCTGGAGTACACTTCAGCTATTTAGGATGAGTCAAATTCTTCAGGTTGTGCTGGGGTTAGCCATAACTTGACACCTACTTGAGATATGCTGAGCAATACCTTCCTAAACAAAGTACAGTCAAAGTGAAGAGAAACATGAAAACTCCAAGAACATAAATGTGGGCTTTTCTAACTATATATCACTACTGTGAACCAACCTTTTCAGTTCAGGGTTACAGCTGATACCAGGCAAGGATTTATAACTGTGAATCCCTACTATAAATACTGGAAGAGAAACTTTATTTTGGCAGACTCCCTAACTGAAGGGGAGAGAAGGAAGAGCGGGGAAAGTTATTTCTTTCTGTGTGCAGTACATCTGTCATTGTTTAGGAACTGATGCTGCAAAAGTAAAACCTCGCCTGTGAATCATGTATGTCCTTGCAAGTATCAGGAATCTCCCTGGCCAGTGCAAAATGAAGAAGGGGAGGAACAGTCCTGTAATCTATACCGGTCAGGAGAAAACTTGAAAGCCTCATTTGAAATTTGAGAAGTTTGAATAGGTACTCCAGCTGAACAAAGGCTGAACTAGCATTGTAGAGTTGGTATACTGATTTTGGGTTTTGTTACTTTTCCCTTCCTTTGAATGCCCTCCTCCTATCTTATCTTTTTTTTTGGTCTAGACCGTAGCTCCCCCTGTCTGTGCTGATTACTCTAACACAGTTCTGAGTTCTATAAATTAACTGCAAGTTTCAAACTATTTAGAATTATATACTCTATAGTTTCCGATCTCTCTTTAAGATACAACTCAGAGTTACGTATTTGTTTTCATTTTTGATCATGTATAATTTTTATTGGTAACATGATAAACACCTGTAGAGTTTTTCTTGAGTAAGGTGGCATGATTCATTTATGTATTATACTGCTTTTATCATGTGTCTTATTATATCATTGTTCAATATTTAATTTTTCAAGTGGAAAGAAGCAAAACCAGAAGAACTCATGGATTCGAAACTTAGGTGTGTGTTTGAGCTACCAGCGGAAAATGATACGCCTGTGAGTATTTTCAAATGTGTTTTGAGTGATTTAACTTAATACCACAGCTTATTATGTAGAATGGCATGTTTATACAGACAGCTATATAAGCAAAAGACAGAACCCTTTGTTTCACTATCTGGATGACCATTACCTTTGAAAACATAAAACTATTTAAAATCTTAGTGATGCTTAGTATAACTAGGAGCTAATTTGGACAATGCAAGTGTAATGATCACAAAAATTCTTGGAGTTCATCTTTTTTCACTGACTGAAAGATCATGTAGGATAAAGAATATTAAAATACATGTATTTCGAAAGATGCCAATTGATGTTCCTAAAAGCTCTGCATTTATGCCATGGCAGTTAAAACCATCAGCAGTACAAACTTGCCTATCCAACACTCTTCCCTTTCCTTCCTTGATGTGACACTGATTTCAGCAGGTAAAGAGTTGGAAAGCTAGTTGGGAAGACACAAATGCAGCTAGGGGTTATATTGCAATTAGCAATTACAATAGTGTAGGATCCTTGTTAGGGCCATGAAGGCAGTGATTAATTTCTAATGGAAGTATGCAGTGTCAAATGTAGAATTGATACTGGATGGAACAAACCTAGAAATGTTTTCTGCTAGGTCGGTACTGAAGGCACAAGTGTTCTACCTTGCACTGAGCAGCTTGTAACTCCAGTTATGCATTGGTAAAACAGCACAGTTGTGGGCTTATGTCTTGTCTGCCTGTTCCAAACAATGAACATTTGCCCTAGAAGTATTTGCTTTTGTTTTAGTGTATTTTCCGTGTGTCCAGGTTAGAGGTGTGACAAGAGGAAGGAAAGAGTGTGAATTATGTGAAAGTTAACTGAACAGCTACTCTGTTTAGGAGTAATTTTTTTATAATCCCTAAAATTCATTATGGCAAAACAAAGCGCAAGTAGTAACAAGATTCTGTTTGTTGATAAAACCTTCTGGTTAATACTTTGGTATTTTTGTTGGAGGAAGAGTGGTTTGTTTTTCTTTAATTAGAGTTGGTCCGTTTTCATTTTGTAGTATACAACATACAGGGAATCCCACAGCAGGAAAAGAAAGAAGTTTTGGAGCTCTGCAGCTTCTGTTCCCTAACTTGGGTTGAAAGTTCCTCTTTCACCGCAGAGGCACAGAAAGACAGAGAGGCGCTATCTAGCTGTGGGAAGTGAAAGAGTGAGCAAAGTGCAGCAGAGCAGTTGGGTGGTTCCTAGCAATATGCTCATTTTCGGAATAGCTGCTTGTGTTGTGCTTTGGGGAGGGAGAATCGAGGAGAGTCTTGGTGCTCCGTAAGCAGACTGAAGGCTTGGGGCCACAAAGCAAAGAGAGCAGATGGGACTCGAGTTCCCATTCTTTTTTTGAGAGATGTTCTACAGATGTTTCCTTTTCAGTATGCAGAGGCTGAAACTAGGGGTCATTCTGTCTGCACTTATTACTGCTGATCTGGTGGATTCTTTGAAATAGGGGGAAGTAAAGGTTGCAGAAAGAAAAATAATGTTTATTTCTTTTAATACAGGCACGCTTCAGGTGTGCACAGACAATTTTACCCGATTCTCCTCCTGAGTATCAGGTGTGTGGTGTGGTGTGATGTGGTGTTAATAACTAACCAAAGATCACTCTATCCTTTTTTAACAGCATGACATAGAAATAAATAAAATTGTATCCACAACTGCAACAAAGACAGATTCTTCTGTAATGTCTAAATCAATAAGTTCCTCTTTGGATGACATTGAAGTTAAGAAAGTAATGGAAGAATATAAGAGGCTTCAAGTAGAAGTTCAGAGGTTACGGGAGGAGAATAAACAGTTTAAGGTAAAGATTTTTTTTTTTTTCTTTCAGATATACTACTTTCCTGAAAAGATGCTTGAGGCTGAAAGGTTTGGTTACCTGACCATGGTACAATAGTTTAACATTGTTTATAAATCAAAAGAGAACTTAGGTTTCTTTCTGTAGATTCAGGAAAAAGTGCTGAAATCAGTGCTTCCTTTGAAAGCAGCATAAAACTCGTGCAGTCAGAGAAACTGATTGAATAGCAACCCAAAGTGACGAATTCCCTCTCTTTATTTTCCCACCTTATTTTCTCAGTTTGAATTAAGCATTTGTTGTTAGCTTTGGCCCTGTTCTCTCAAACCGATAGAAGCTTGAGGGCAGTCTTGTGCCAATACTGAATATTCATGCACCTATAATATGCAGTAGAAATGACTAAAGTAACACTGATCAATAGGAAATCTGTTTTCAGCCATATCCAGCACATTACCATGAAACCAAGTAAATTAGAAGCCTTTATCACCATGCTGAAATGCTCTTTTACAGTATTTTCATTTGTTACTAAAGTTTAATTTCCATAGATAATAGCACCACTGAACTTAAAATTCATGACTATTCCAGCCCAATGAAAGAAACTCTATGTTCTGTCAGCTATGATGTTGCTTGTCTGGCCGAAGCATGAAGAAATCCTTTAAACACTTCTAAACCAATTTTGTTGTGCACATAGAAATAATATGTGTATAAATAGCTGAGATGCAAGCGTAACTTCTCCTTGTGCTCGTGTTTTGGCAGTGGCTCACAATACTATAAATGCCTTTTTTTTTTTCCCCCTTCTTCGAAGCAGTCTTGAATAGGTAGTCTTCAGGAGATATCTAGAATTGAGTTGACTTCTTACAATAATCTTTTAAAACTGTGAGCTGTTGTCAGAAATGTCTGTAAAACATCAGAAGGCAGTATGCTTATTGACTGTCAGGTAGCAGGCGTTGCCAGACTAGAGGCACAGTCAGAAGAAAATTAAAATGTTTGTCAATGAAAGTACCATATAGGTAAGCGACACTTTGTTTACAAAAATCAGTTGTCCCCTACCCAGATTCCTAGCAGTAGTGAGATGCCAGGTAGTCTGTGACTCTTAATGTTCTCCGCCAAAAGTTAGGTGCTGCTTTCAGTTCAAAAGTGAGCAACACTGACATAGAATGGGTTTTTTTTGAATTTCTCTTATCCATCAATTTTAAAGGCTGCATTAACTTTTATTATAATTTTATTTCTTGACTGTTTTTTATGTTTAAACTGGAGGATGATGCTTTAGTTTTTTATACTTTCACACTCTAATACTGTATCATGTAGTAAAGCCTGACACTCGCGTCAGCTGAATACAAGTTAGGCTCGTTTTACTGACCCCTGAAGTTCAGTCTGTGGTATGGAACGGAGTGTGTCAGCGCCCAGCTGCACTGCACAATGGCTTAGATCGAGAAGTGGGGAACATGAGCTCCTCTTGAAATGATAATAGCCAGTGTTATAATGTTGCTTTATCTGTTGTCTCATACATCTTTAAATCAAGAGATCTGTTAAAATCATACCAAAGGAAAGTCTTAATAATTACCATTAGTTTTGAGGTAGTGTCAAAATGTCCGTATGTATATGGTGGGGAAAACAGATTTCCCTGTAAATGCTGGGGAAACTTGCTTGTGAAAACCCCAGCTCATGAGGGCAATAACGAGTGTAATTTCCTTACAATTGTACATTTTTGTAACCTATCTTAACAAGCGGGATTGAAAAGCTTTTCTCCAACAGCACTATATTCGCATAGAGAGCAAGACCAGCATCTTCGTGCTATTCCCTTCTTCACTGTTCTTGGTGTTCTGGAACCTCCTGCAGACTTTGGACATGTGTTCTTGCAGGCTTCCTTGTCGCTTCCTCCGTTACCTTAGTCAGGAGGAGAAAACTTTTAGAGTATGTGGTTTGCTTTTTGCCAGCCAAGTAGATACAGAGCTCCTCTCCCACCTCACTGCCCTCCCTGCTCAGATTTGTCTGAGAAATAGAGCTGTAAGTTAGCTTTACTTAAGCATTCCCCTGTTTCATTATGCACGCTTGGCTGGGTAAATGCTAATGCTTTTTTCAAAAGAAATAATCCACATACGTTCCTTTAGGAAGAAGATGGACTTCGGATGAGGAAGGCACCCCAGACAAACAATCCAATATCTGCTTCTGCAGCTGCTGCCAAGGAGGAAGGGCTCAGCTCTAGACTACTTGCTTTGGTGGTTTTGTTCTTTATCTTTGGTGTAATTATAGGAAAAATAGCCTTGTAGAGGCAGCATGCTGGGAATTGTAAATTGGTTTGATGGTTCTGCCATATCATTGGATTAAATTTATTCATAACAATGTTTAAAAAAAAAATTAATGTATGACATCTCACAGGTCTTGCCTTTAAATTACCCCTGCACAAATATTATGTAACATAATCTAGAAAGTTTAAAATGTACAATGAGTGAATGAAAGAGAATATTCTTCAGTGATGAATGGGGGGGAAAATCACGATTTAACACTACAATGGAATATTGTATATGTCATTTTAAACATTCTTAGACCCTGGTACATGTTGCTGGATTACCTCTTTTTAAAAAAAGAAAAATAGAAAAAAACTATTCCTCCACTGCTGGAGCTGGCCCTATTGGATGTTTGGAGCTGGGTTAGGCAGGAGGTGTTGATAACTTCTGTAAAATATGTTAATCCACCATTCTACTCATAAATTTAACAGTTTCTGTCAGTGTCTTCAACTCTGTGCAAGTTACCAATTTCTTGGCACTTAAATGAATAGTGAGAAGCTGAAAAGAATTGTACGTGGCAATGCTGAATGTGCTAGGCATCATTAAGAGGCATATATTGACTGGTATGACACTCATTTGGAATAAAGGTCAATGCCGCCTTCTCATAAAGGGACCAAGCTACATTGCTGTTGGTTCATTTAGTTGAATTAAAATGTTATTCAGAGATGTTTAATGCATATTTAACTTATTTAATGTATTTCATCTCATGTTTCCTTATTGTCACAAAATTGACTAATACTATATGGTATAAAAAGGCACCTGTTTTAAAGCCAGTGACTAGAACTAAAAATTTGCTGCTGTAGTGATGCGAGATTCTTCTGCCTCCTGGTGTTTTGGGCACTACACAATTGTTGGAGTTTTGATCATCTGAGCATTGGAGAAACAGTGGTCAGGAAACTGTTTTTGTATGTAAATAAGTCTATCTAGGGGAAAAAATATTAGTAGTAAACTAGTTCTATGCCGTAAAAAGACCAATCCTGTTTGACTATGTAGCATCAAAAAAAAAAAAGAAAAGAAAAGAAATTAAATAAAGCCCCCAAACTAAAGTTTCTTTTGTTACTTTTGTCATGTACTCACAGTTTTAGAGGGGGGGAAAAAAAAAGAACAGTATTCTCTGCCAACTTAGTTTGCTTATGGCATCAGGAAACTGTCAGTCTTATTTCAGGATGATTTTTTTTCCCCAGCGTAATTTTAGTCTCTAAAATAAATCCAACTCCATCCTAAGCCTGGTATACATAAGTGTTGTTCAAAATAATCATACCGACTGCTGATGTACTACATAACTTCCCGTTTTTCAGTTTGATTGGATTTAGTAGTCAATATAGTTGATAGTATGTTGAAAGTGAGGCTAAGATATTTGTGTTTCTAAGCATACTTTTATTACAAAATACATAAACTCAATATATTTTAGCATGTCGAATTTCAGTAGATGAAATAGTTTTTTGAGCAAGTAAATCCCCGTATATTCATAGATGTTAGGTCCAGAAACCATCAGTGACATTGCCAGTCTAGTGTAGCATACCAAAGTTTTTATAACACCCTTCAGGATTAAGATGTGTCTTTAAAATGTGGCTTCTTTCTTTCCTTTATTGTTCCTGTGATTCTTGAGGAAACTGTTTGGGCTGCACTATCTACTACACTCTTACTGCATCATTGACCTTTATATTTATTTCACACATATCTCAAGGGTTTCCTGTTTTGCAAGTGCAAATAAGCAAAATTCTATGTGAAGTTTAAAAAGAAAATGGAAAAAAATTCTCCCTGGCATGTTCAGCTTATGAGCACAACTCTGTGCAAGCTTCCTCTAGAAGAGCCAACAGAAATGAGCATCTTCAGCATTTTAAAATGTTAGTGCCTTGTCTGCTCAGGGTGGAAGGGACAAAGCAATTAAAGTCTGCTTGTAAAGGGCAGAGAAGATGGGAGATGAGCCGGAAAGAAAGCAGCAGTGAGTTCAGTGTGACAAATTGGGCAGAACTGATCAAGAAGGAGATACTTTCAGGGCATTAGAAGCTAATGGAAACTTTTACAATAAGCATTTAAGAACAACCTTTTCAAAAAGATAAGGTAACTGATGTAAAATAAGTTTGCATGGCTTTGAAGAATATTTTTGAGAAAACCATGACTAAAGGGAGACTGAACTATCCAGTGTTTTTTTGGAGGCTGTAAACATTCTGACCTCACTAAAAATGTGTTTTCTGAAGAGCTGAACTCCTAATTTGCTTTTCTTAAAAATAGTAATACTAATGTTGTTAACTTTTCTGAGAGCACTTTGTCCTGCTGCAAAACAGCCCCAGAAAAGCTTCTTTTCAAAAAATTCTGTCTTTGCAGAGTAAAGGGGGAAGATTGAAGCTTTAACCTGGTCTTTGTGGGGATATGTTTAATAATATTCCAGGCAGATGTCACACACAGTTAGCTACCACACATGATTTTTCTGGCAAAGGCAGCTTCCAGATGAAGAAAGCCAGCAGAATGTCTCTCCTCCTTTTGGTGTTTAATAGTTGCACTCCTCAGTGATCTGTGAAAACTTGGAACTTGGTCATTTGTGAGCAAAGTTGTTTCTGTTGTTTGCATTCCAGAAGTACATAGAGGTCAGGAAAACACTCTCATGCTCTGCTAGATGCCTTACAAACATGATTAAAAGAGACCACCAAACAGAGGTCCTTAGTTTAAATGGCTAGCTAAGGATGTACTGGTAACAACTGCAGTCTGCAGCTGGGACTGACCCACGCTGTCAGTCTTAAACCAGACCGTTACATGAAGTTTTTATATTTTGGAACTTGACAAAATTCTGAGGTCTTTCCTTCCCATTTTTGACAACAGCCTAAACAGATAGTAGCACTGAATTGTCTGGATAATGCTTTATTTTTGCTGAGCTTAAAATAAAATGAATGTTCAGTGGGAACCTTTTTACCTGTCCATTTGACCGGACCCTTTATTCTTAGGCAGCAGAAGGAAAACTGTGGATGTTTCCTGGCAAGATTCTTAAAAAGCTAGTCTTTGGGTGTATTGCCAAAATCATTTCTACGTGTTCTTAAGCCACTGGGATTTTTGTAAGTTGTACTTTAGGTGATGACACCAGAGCGAATACTTTCATCAAGTGTTCATAGAAAGTGAATTATTCTGGAGGGCATTATGTATCTTAGGAAGCTATGCATGAAACAAAGTTTATAAATATTATTATTGTCTGGTGTTCTCACATGACACCAGATGTTAGAAAACAGTGTATAACTGATACATGATAGTAGAAATCAAGTTACTACTTAATCTAATGATTGTTCTTGCCATTATTTTCAGATAGCTACTTGCATATACATGTACTGTTAATTTTTATAAGAGTCAGTAGAGGCTGCTTAGGTAGTCTTCCCTTTCTGGATATTTGCACTCTTGTCTGTTCCTTGGGCCCTCTGTGTGAATAGGTTTCTAAAATGTCGTGAAGCCAATGGGAAATGAACAGAAAACAGTTTCTACTATTTCCACATAGTTATCCGCATCTTGAAGGAAATCTTTTGTGCATGAATGATAACTATTGCTCTACATTGGCAGTCATCAAATAGGAATGCACAACTATAGCAAACGCATATGCAGGCTAGGCACCTAGTTTGGTGTAATTGTTGAAGAGCCTTAAGGATCAAAGAGCAAGATAATACCGTGTATGTAAAATTGAGAGAGATTGATGATTGATTACCATAATGTAATTTTCTAAAAATATGGGATTGTAAAGATTGACAACAGTATTCCATGCTACTTTTTTCTCCTGAAATGCTGTTAGTGGGATAAAGTTGGAAGCTCACTTTGCAAATTGCTAGAGTTTTTTCTCACCAATAAACTATAAAGGGTTTCTGTTCCCCGCACATGTAGACTTGCGATTTTTATTATAATTTTGATTTAGCAGCCAGGACATTTATATAGTGGTCCACAGTTGTGGACCTTGTGATGATGGATTTTTACTGTCTTAAGATACTTAATGTTGCAGTTGCCTAATGCAAGAAAACTCTATACATGTCATCCCTTGTTCTTAGAAAACATGCTTTACATTTTCATCTCTCAATTGGAACACCTCCTTATTTCTTAGGCACAATAGTGGCTTAACTCTAGCATTTTAAGCTTATGAAGCTATACTTATTTTGCTCCACATGGTGTCCTGAAATGTCATATCCTGAGTCTTGTTTTCTGTATAAAGTCACTGAGATAAAAACACAACCAAAAATCACTTTGTTTGAAAGTAAAGAACATGTAAAACAAGCACTCTGAACTTCGTGTTTGTGGTGGCTGTGTTACAGCTACAATAGCACTTCATGGCAGCACTAAAGGTGCTTGAGGTTGGAGAGCCACTTTTTCATGCTGTTTCAAACTGTGTCAGCATCCTTGCTCCAATCCTCAAGTGAGCACGTTGAGAGCGGACAAGTGGTGAGTGAACTGTACTCACTTTCAAGGAAAAAAGTGTAAGAACAGCATCCCAGAAAATGGAGGAGCTGGACGATGGGAAGGAAAAAGAGGACTGAGTTTAGATCGTTCATCTGCATAAAATTGTATGCAGGTAGTTAATGAACATGTTCTGTATGGTGCTCTCAGTTGGCCTGTGCAGATATAACAAACACTGTTTGCCTGAAGTAGAAGCATCTGGTGATTATCCAGAAATGAAAATGTTTGAAAATCTTTGAGAAATGATTAGTAGATTTCTATACTGCTAATATGTTCTTTAGCCACAAACCAAACAGGTCAAAAATCCTACTGTAATTCCAAGTATATGTTTTCCTCAGGATATGGACTCTATGGTATCTTCTAACCTTATACTCCTTATACTCTTTTTGAAAGAAGATGAATTATAACAAAAAATTCTCCAATATTGAAGTCTTTAAATGTGCACATTTGTACAAATTTCAGTGTACATATCTGAGAATTTTTTTTATGATTCAGAAACACTAATATAAAAAGAAGAAAGTAATCTGTATAGGGGTGAGATTAGTTCAGTACTGTATTGAGAAGTTATTCTTTGTAATCAGATACATGCCTATAAATTTAATTTACTAATTAGAAAATATTCATGTAAACCAATATTTAGGCATTTTAGAAAGAAAAGCAACTACTGAGTGAGGCTGCTTGTTCACACAGAGTGAAACCTAGCTGGTCTGTAGACTGAATTGATTAAAAGATGACAACAGAATATAGTGCTGGTATAAATCATCTGTTACTGCTATATAAATAGAGGGATTTATTGTTAAAGCAGGGCGATGCAGATCCTTTGACCACGTCCAGTTAAGGTTTCTTTATGTTATGCTGACAACTTCATGTGTACTTTATCACTTTATCTAATGGGTGTCAATGCAAAAGTGACACTGTTCATTGTACTGTTTTTGAATTTTGTTTTGATTAGCTTCAAAGAACAAAGCAATTGTGTGTTTCCACTACTCAAAACTGCTTAACTATAAAGTTTGTTTGTTTTATTAATGGGTTGATTTTTCTTACTGGATAAATGTAGGTTGTTTTTTAAAATAACACAAGTGAGAGCCAGCCAAAAATCTTACATGTAACATTATAATAAGCATGCATTTACACACTTCTGAAATGATTATATGCTTATCATTAACTCCATTGTTTCCTGTGATTTCCTTTCCTTTTACAGAACAGCTTTCAGATTTTTTCTTTCAAGAGCAAAACTCTGAAAACTACTAAACTTGCATGTAGATCTTGCTGCCTCCCAGTTTAGGCCTAAGTTTATCCCGAGGCTTCTGCATGAATGAGACCTACAAGAAAGAACTCTTGAGTGCAAAAACAAGGCTGCTTTTCCTTGAAACAGACTTGAACTTTGGATCTTTTCTGCTATGATCTGTCAGTAGAAAAGGGCCTTTTCCAGATGGCCAAACAAAAGAAGTTAAGAAAACAAATGAATTAAGAAGAATTAATGGAAATTGTATATTACAAGCTGACATTATACATCTGGCATTTCTGTTTATGTTTCTGCATCAGTACATTTCATTCTTATTAAGTAAGTTCCTAATTTTGTGATCTTTTTCAAGCTTTCGAAGTGTCTATGAAGAACTGAAGAACAGTGTGCAGTAAAGTATTGTTCCCAATTTAGCTATACTTTCGGGGGTTTTTTTTATCAAATCTTTTCTTTCAGTGGACAAACTCACAAGATTAGAAAAACCTCCTGAATCCCTCATGTTTAGGTTGGCAGAATTCCCACACGCAATTATCCATACACAACTACTTTTAAAAGAGCTTTATTAAGGCAGTACAAAGTCCAGCACTCGGAAGTTAGGAAATGGCAAAACCAAGTTTGCCCGTGCACTAATTTGGCCACGTTGTCTGAATACATTGCAGTATCTAAGTAAGCTAAGGCTGCCCCGAAGGTGCCCAACTTCTGTGAGCCTGACCTTGCATAATCCAGTATGTGCTCTTAGGCTTTGCATATTTAGGTTTTTTAAAAAGTGAACTTCAAAAATGGCATCACAATGCTGCAGGTAACCCATGTGTGTGTCAGGGTTGAATGGGTTATGTCCTTGCATGGATGCCCATTCTCGACCTGATATACTGGTGAGTATCTGATGTAGTGGTAAGCAGCAACTTCTGTTTTCGCGTTTTGCTGGGAGGCCACCAAGAAGCATGATTGAAGCCAGGAGTTTTTGCTTCAGTTCAGAGCCCAAAAGAGTTTCTGTGAAGGCCACACGCTCTCCTGCTCAGTTTCTTTACTGATCTGTTCTGCCTGAGCTGTCACGCCCCCGCTTTGCTTCTTGGGCTCTTCTGGTCAGTCCAAGTCTTCCCTCTTCCAGCACTGCACCTTGGCAAAGAAACTGAGGCTCAGCCTACCGTATTTAAATGGCATTTCTTTGCTGCCTAATTACTTTCCATCTCAGTCTCCTTATTCCTATGGCTGCTTTTCCAATGTTGCTCTTCCCTGTCTCCTTCCCAGACATTGGCCTGTGTGACTTTTCCCTGGCTGTGCCCCAGCTGCTTGTTGGACCGGTCCCTCCTCGTGTCTAATTCTAGTCCCAGGCACCTTTTCCCATCCTAGGTAACAAGTCACCTTTCTGCTTCCTACCTGACCAAATTTGTTCCTTCTTTCTCTTCACTCTCGGGAGAGTTTGGAGCAATGCGTCATGCCAGGCGCCTCCTTTCTGTCTCTCCAGCTTTTCTGTGCTGCTGCTGTGTGTGCGCCATGCGCCGACCCTCGTCTGGCACCTCTCCCTGCCAGGCTGCAGCCAAATCCAGCGTGGAAATTTGCAGAGATTGCACAACATTGAACAACAGGCGTCCTGTGGCACCAGAGCTCTTGTGCAGTGCTTTACTCACAAAGTCATGCTCTTTCTCAGGCCCAACATGACTTTTTTTGCTTCCCCCTAAAGCAGTGGAGGACCTGCCCCATAGCGCAGGAGCCAGGACGCTCACCTGACGTGTGGGAGAGCCACAAGCAATGCCCCACTCTGCCTGCTCTAAACTCGCCTGGGCTTTTTTTAACCTCAAATGCAAGGTACACCTTTGGCACTGCACTGATTTCTAAAATTTTCTCCCTAGGATTATAGCGAAAGCCATGCAAACCATGGTGTCTGTTATTTTGGTGTTTGAAGTCAATTACATGTTTTTATATTCAGCATAGTGTTTCAGATGAATCCCTCTACGATAACAATTTAGATAAAAGTGTTTTTAAACTTATTTTTTGTGTTTTATTTAAGTTTAGGAATTGTTTGGGAAATTTAGGATGCAAAATACATCCTAAGGCATTTTAAACATACGGGCCATGAAGATGGCTAATTGGAAGAACAAGTAATTTAATTGAACTGTTGAAGAGGAGATCAGATTGAGTTTGTCCAGCTAACTCAGCCCATGATTAAAATGCCCATGCCTGTTAGAGAAGTACAAGATTGCAAAGGCTGAGTAGCTTATGATATTGAAGAAGGTGCAAAAGGCTTACATGCTCAGTCACAGCAGGAAGCTAATAATGTATTCACAATGTTTGAAAATTATATTTTTTTTCTGTGCTTTGGGGGTTTAAAAAAAACCCTAAACTTCCGAAAAGTATTATATTGCAACTGAAGGGGAAGAGTTTCCAAGTGACACGTGCCTGTTTATGTCAACTTTCAGCTGATTCTTTCCTGCCTGTCTGTCTGTTTTCTTGATTTTTCTTCATAGATGCGATAAAAAGGTATTTAGTTGTTTCATAGTTGAAAGGAAACCAGTAGTCAGCTTTAATGTTTGTTGCTTATGTCCTAGATCTGTTTTTCTAATGCAGTGTTACACATGTAACACGAAGGCTTTCTGTTTTCTCTCAGTTATGTCAGATAAAGATAAATTAATGACAGAACTAGAAGCTGGTGGTTACTGTGGAATCCTGATTGCATTTGAGGTATGCATACAGCCATACTGTATTAATATATGTAACTGGTGTTTCAAAAGGCCACAGCTGAACAAACTTCATATCAAATCTGATAGTGAATAAGAAATTGGATGGAAAGCTGTGAATTAGAATTGGCAGTTTTCTAAGAGAAAGGTATTAAATGGCCAAAAAAACAACTTCTGCTATCAAGAAAGGGGACAACTTTGGCTAAAAGTCTATCCTCGTTCAGTGATGAAATGAAGGGAAAATTAGATGTAAAGTAATAAAAAACATAAGGGAAATAGCAATCAACAGAAAATGAGAGTTATGAAGTGTAGAAAATTAATAAGGAAAGCAATAGCCAAAGGAGAAGAAAAATGTGTATGTTGGAGTGCTTGGAGAGGGTGATAAATAGGTGAATTACAGGGGGAAATCTGTGGTAGGATAAGGACCATTACTACATGCACATGGCAAAACTGCAAAAGATGATATAAGAGACTGGAAAGGTGATGTCACTGATTAGCATTGCTTAATATTCAAAAATAAACGTTTTTAAATTCAGTAGGGCTAGAAAACTTGAATTAATACTTCTAAGGGAGATGCCTGAGGCAGTCTCTGACCTGCTGATGAGAATGGCCAAGAGGACAGGATGACCTGGGTGAAGCGCTCAGCTTGCCTGACACCCGCCCGACCAAGGGAATGGAAAAGATGATGAATGGTGATGGATGTGCATAATGCAAGTCATTTCATTCTAGCATCATTTTTTTCAATTTTATGTTCTTTAGGATTACATTACATTGAGTATATCTGGACCCCTGCAAAGCTTGGGCTTCTGTGATAATCACGTATCTCAAAAGTGGTCATTCAAAGAGATCCGCAATGAAATGGGGATGCTCACAGAAGGAGTCTGCTGGGACCCAAGATAATTCAGTAGTTCCACATCACTGGTGAAAATACTTACAAAATAGCTACTGATAAAATGTGCACATGACAAAAATAGCCATACCCTGGACCAGAGCAAGGAACCCCCCCTCCCCCAAGCTCCCAGTGCAGCTTTTCCCAGGGCAAAAGACTAATGAGTAAGAACACGTTCATGTTTTGAATTATCATTACCAGTGATTATACTTCTGTAGATGTCTCAGCTGTGAGACTTGGGAATTTTGGATGTGATTTGGATATTTACATTTTAAAAGAGAAGCTGAATAATTGGAATGGATGCAAAAAAGAATCAAAAGATCACTGGTGGAGTGTGAAAATGCCTTAGAGAGCGTTAGAGAGAGAGTTCACTTGGCTGAATTTATCCAACTAAGATTGAGAAGTGTCTTGATTACAATGCAGAAGTATCTTCACGGGGAGAAAATACCCAACATGGCAGCTCCCTCTGATCTTGAAAAGCACAACACAGGAACCACTGTCTGGACATCCAAGCCAGGCAAATTCAAATTGAGAAAAGGCACATATTCTTAAGAGAGTAACTGTGCAATTTAGGAATGTTTTCCCAAAAACTGTGAACAGAACAATAAAAATTATGGTATTTATGCAAATAGCTTTTCCATGGCTTTGTTTTTTTCTTCCCTTTCTTTCAGAAGTATACTTAAGTGGGGTAAGTATATTTAAGAGAGGACAAAAAGGCTCTGCATGAGGTGTTCACAGGGAAGGAGCGTAGCTTAGTTCCCTACTTTTACCATGGACATCTTTGGGTCCTGAGCATGTTGCCCTGCTGATTTGAATAGCAGCAGCCTTCTGTCTAGGCTGTAACAAGTGACTATCCTGGAGACAGCTCTATGGGTCGTATGAGATCCAGCTACGCTACCCAGGGCTTTCCCTTGCTTCACAGTATTTTAACAGGGACCTTGCAAAGAAGACTCCACATGCTGAGATAAACTTTAATTCTCAAGCCACAGGAGAAAGGGACCCTTCTGGGTGTCCTCCAAATTGGCTGGTTAGTGTTGGCTTTGCCAGGGTGGGTGGGTAGAGCACCTGCTGCCAGGCCCCAAAGGAGGTGAGTGCAGTAGATGGTTAATAATCACTTCCAGTTCTTTAAACATTTGCCTGTGGCTCTCCATGCAATAGCAGGCAATGAAACACAGCAACCCTTAGAAACCGTGGGAGATATTTCGCAGGTGTGCTTTACCTGCAAAAGTTTTTGCTATGGTGAGTGAAGAAAGAGGACCAGGAGGCAGGAGACTGATTTTGCCTGCTGACCTGATGCCTGGAGAAGTCTCTCTCTCTCTCTGTTGATTGCAGAGGGCACCTAAGGTGAGTTAGCCAAGCTTAGCTTTTTTGTGTATCCTCTTAGAAGCATAAATGTTTATGTGCATGACTAATATTTTACCATGTCTGGAACATGCGAATATTCTGACAACATTTATATCACAATTGTATGCATTTAATAAGCATCTCATTTGAATTATTTGTTCATGTACAGATACCCCAAAAGTATTTCTATGTTATAAAACCCATAAATTAGCTAAGTACAAGCTGCAGGTTTGTAAATACAGCATTAAGAAGGTAGCTATTGCATAGCTGGTTTAACAAAATATCCTTTGCGAGTAAAATATATAGGCTTATTTGGAGAGGATTTAGCTACTGGGAGGAGGTCTCCTGCAAGTAAGTTATATGCTTCTTAGCTGCAGCAGACAAGGGAATATAATTTCTTACTTTGTCCTTCTAGTCACTAGAAATCAGCCTGACCTGATGTGCTACCTGATCAGAGTATTTCCTCAACACCTTGTTCACTAGCAGCAAATTTATGAAACATCCTTACATGAATGTGGCTGGATTGAGAGCTAGATTAATGATCTGTGCGCCAGAACACTTACTAAAGACGAGACAGTGAAAATACATGGTCTGAGAAGGCTGGCACTGTAAGTGATCTCTGGCTCTGCGAGATACGTGATGAGCAGGAGCTGCCAACTGCCTCGCGGTCCTTTGCCGGCTGGACAAGGGCGGCAGTAATGTGGTGGCTGCTGCTGCCTTCCCAAAGTGCGGGCCAGTGCGAGTGACGGGAAAGGCCAGAATAATGCGACACGGATGCAGTGCCTGCAGCTGTGTGAAGCTGAAGGTTGGGAGTAGTTGGGCACAGAGGCCTTTTCCATTTACTGCACCTTCCAATCTGACCAAGGCCAGGCACAGCAGTCTGTCCAGGTAACGTTCAGGGAGGGCTGCTTTTTCACATACCTTAGTGGAAAACTGTACATTGCATCTCTGTCTGTGTACATATACATGGAAACTGCAGGAAAAGTCTATAAACTGAGCAAGGAATGATTAACAACGCCCTTATCAGGAGCACTTGCTGACTATCTATGGCTGACTGACACTGCAGGTCTAAATTTGCAAGAACAGCAATGAGGAGTATGATGGGAGGGAACTTAACCTCAAAGAAACTCATCAGCCAACACTTTGGATGTTTGAATTACATCTGAATCAGGCTCTTGATTATATCTTAGCAGTGTCAAAAGCTCAAAGCTGCAATTCTAATTGATGTAGCTCTTTTTTTCCTCTCTTATTGCTAAATTATCTATTGCAATGTGCAATGCATCCATGTCACTACGTTAGATTTGTAGGCAGAGAAGAGGGAAGATTAGGCAATAAAGCCACAGGACAAACAGTATATAGTCAGGCATATCTTCCTGGCTTCTTGGCTTTGTTCACTGCTTTTTTTTAAAGTATTTCCAAATCTAAGTAAAACTGATTCCAGATGTGCTCATTTGAAGGATATAAAATCATCCTAGCACCAGGACTATCTGAATTCTGTGCCGTACCTGAATAGATAGCTAGTCCCATCTTAAAAACTGCAGTGCTATAAACAATAAAAAGGCCACAGACAAAGGTTTTAGTGCTTCATTCCCATTAGCATCCTGTTTTCCCAAGTATTTCAGACTAACATAGTTAGAGAATTCCTCCGACGCCCCAGCACACTGAATCAGAGGTGCCTGATACGACGTGGGTCGCTTGTCTGGACGGTCGGGGCTGGATCCATCCGTGGGCCTTTCGCCAATGAACAGCAAGCTGCGGTCTTTGGCGTCTTGCTCTGTTTTGAAAAGTTCATACTCGGTGTGGGGCAGCTTGATGCCCAAAGCCAAACATCCATTTGTGGGAGTTATATCCTGCTCCATCCCTGCGCGCCAGGAGTTTGTCAGCCCGCAGCTTCCCGGCTCCGAGGAGTTGAGCATCATCACCGTCACCTGGTCCATCGGCGTCACCCGAGCCTGGGTGACTTTAAAAGCCAGTTCGGTGCCGCCTCTCACTTTGGAGGAGGGGATGCCTTGGGTGTAATGCCCGGACGCGTAGATGGTGAAAGTCGGCTGCTTGCAGAGGGGGTCGGAGTAGTGATAGTAATAACCTTCCCAGGTGTGATTGCTACCGTGAAATATGAAGTACCTGGTTAGGAAAAGCACAGCAGGCCGGACCTCGCAGTGGGTGCTCACCCAGCTGCCGCTCAGCTGCATCGGCAGCTCGGCTCTCAGGGGCAATATGGGCGGATGGTGTTCATCAGCTCTGTATATAATCCCACAGGCTGGGCAAGGATGCACGTGGTGCTGCAGGAGGCAAAAAATAGTATTTTCGTAAGTGGATATGCAAAAGTGGATATTCAGAGTATTTTAAAAGGCTCAGATGGCCCTCTCCCACACCGGGGTGTCCATCGGCAATGAACCTGGCCCAAGACATCCGAGCAGACTGAGCGAGAGAAGGAGCCGCCCGGGACCTTTGCCACCCTGGGTGTGCTGGGAGGACGCAGCACGCTCGCGCTAAGCGCCAGGACAGACATCGCCTTGGAGGTGGAGAGGAAAAACCTCTGCAGAACCAGGACCCGACCTCTGGTTCCCTGCCTGGGCTTTGTACCGCGCGCTGAGCCAAAGCAGTCCTGCGGCTGATCAAATGCCAGAAGACTTTTTTTGTCTAGCTGGGAACTTTTTCTTGTATTTCATATATCACAACTGATTTATTTTTAAATAACCAGGGTTCGAACACTGTATCATTTTCCAGAATAAGAGCTAATCTTGACTGAACTGTCGTACGCGGCAAGGTTAAATAACTCGGTAGTTAACTGTAGGGTGGGTAATTTACATGCAAGTTGATTGGAGTCTACTGTAATTTAGACATTTTCAGCTTGCTTTCCTGCTACTGTCACGTTAATGAGTGCTGACAGTACACAGTACAGTACGACTAAATAATCCCAGAAGCTGGCAAATACATATGCTCTCCTTAGACAGGAAATTCTTTGATAATGAAAGGTAATTTGGGGAGAATGGGTTTCTTTAAAACAGATATAGATTTAAGGGAGTAAGAGTGATATTTTCTTTAAGTGTGCTAAAAAACAATTCCTAACATAGCTGTGTAACTTCTCGTACTAGTGCAGGCAAATGGCTAAGTAATAAAAAGAAAAGAAAACAAAACAAAAACCCTCTGCCCAATAAAATTATCGCCATAGTCATGAAGCCAAAAATCTTACTCGCTTAACCCAGTCGTGTGAAGTTATTTCTAATGTATGGCAGCTTCTAATTATCGCCAAGGGGTGACATCATGCGCTGGTACATGGGAGAGCTGTGAGCTGATTAATTACAGTGCCAGATCCAGAGAGTGAATTTCAGTATCTTTAGGTTTGGTTTTAAATTAACTTTTAAAAGTGTTTATGTTTACCATCTGGTTTTGCTCATATATATGGTTTTGGCCCAAGATAACATAAGTTTAACCAATCTGAGAAAGTTATTTTTGAGAGGGAGAGAGGCTTTGCTCTGTGGGTTTTTTTTGCTCTTTTGCAGTTCAGCTGGTGTAGTTCGGGGGGTGGAAATGTTACCCCCAAAAGCTGCCCCCCAAAAGTTTTTCCATGTAGTTCTGTTCCCTCTGCTAATGTTCACAGAGGTTTTCACCCTATCTCACTACTCAATCATCTCCCAATTGATCAATTAAGATTCAAATAAAAATATGTTTTTCTGCAAATCAACCAACCTGCTGGCAAAAGAAAAAAATTAAAGAGCAACCAAGTCTCTCGCTCAGTTTCATACACGTCAAAGTGAAAGTCTGATTTCTGCATAACAGCATAATTGTATTCAGGGCAACTTCCTCTCCTAATGGCATTACATTGAGGAATAATGATTTAATAGGAGCTGCTGGCTTCCTCACTCCTCTCTAAGCCTGAAGGACACGACAAAGAAAAAAACGAGAGGGATGCAAGACATCTGAGCGTGCAGCCCCTAACACAGCACAGGCCAGTGCTTTCACCGACTTTGGTGCAGGCTCTGCATTTCCTAGGGGTGAGCTGTGCTTCTCTTTGCAATATGGTCCCCATAAAAGCACCACTTTTACCATAAAATCACCATTCTTACCAAAAAAAAAAAAAAAAGAAAAAGAAAAGAGCATCGTTCTCACCACGGCGTTCTGCAGAGGCCGCTGGTAACCGGTCGGCCGGTAGTGGAGCCTCTCCACCCACTCGGTGTGAATGTCCCCCAGGTAGAGCTCCTCCACGAGCCGGCTGCCGCGCTGCGGGGGCTGCGGCAGGGCTTGGTGGTGCTTCTCCACCCGCACGAGGCTGAGCTCGTGCATGGCGAAGCCCAGCGCGGCGGTGCAGTCGCGCTCCGTCTTGGCGCTCAGCAGTTCGTAGAGCGCGCCGGGGGCCCAGCTGCGCCCCGGGGGCAGGAAGCCGCTGCAGCCCGCTCCCGACGTCTGGTTGATCCAGGCGGCCACCTCCTGCATGGCGCGCCGGCTGTGGAAAACGATGCCCACCTTGTGCAGGTGGTAGTCGGCCTCGGTGGCGCCGCGGGTGATCCAGGAGGCCTGGCGCAGCCGCAGCTTGCCCTTGATGACGAGCGAGTAGGAGGGCTCGCGGCAGGCGGGGTCCCAGTAGTAGAACTGGTGGGCCTTGAAGAGGCGGTTGGAGTAGAAGAGGTAGGACCTGGTGAGGAACTCGGGGCCCGGCCGCACCTCGCACCTGGGGACCAAGGCAGCATCCTCAGCCGCGCGGTGGGAGCGGGGTCTGCCCCGCGGACATCCCTGCAGCCAGCACGGGTGTGCCGGGGGGCTCTGGGCACCCCTGCAGGGCAGGCGCAGCGGGGGGGGCAGCACCCAGCTCTGACCTCGGGCGGCTTTGAGATTCGGGCACCGGCGAGCGAAACGCGACGGTGCCGCGCAGGGCTTTTTGGTGCAATGTTTTACACTTGGCAGCACATCCCCGGGAGGGAGCGGCACTGCCTGGGATGGGGGGGGAGGAGGGCGAGCCGGGGGGGCGGATGGGGAGGAGGGCACGCTCCTCAGCGGCACCCTGACGGGCACAAGCAGAGGCTGGAAAGGCACCAGGGGACCAGGACGGGCTCTTCCCCCCGCTCAGCTCACCGCTTTCTCCAGGAAGGTGCACGCTGGTGCGTGGGGTGCCTGACTCAGGGGTGCCCGCGGGTGCCCATGAAGGTGCCCGGGGGTGCCCTGTACCCAGGGGTGCCCAGAGGATGCCCAGGGGGGTGCCTCGCCCAGGGGGGTGCCCTGTGCCCGGGGGTGCCATACCCAGGGGTGCCCAGAGGATGCCCACGGGGGTGCCTCGCCCAGGGGGGTGTCTGGGGGTGCTTTGCCCAGGGGTGCCCCACACCCGGGGGGACGCCATACCGGGGGTGCCCAGAGGATGCCCACGGGGGTGCCCCGTGCCCGGGGGGGGGGTGCCCGGGAGGGGGGGTGCCCGGGGGTGCCTTACCCGGTGGAGACCCAGTGCCCCTCCAGGCGGGGCGGCAGCCGCGCCGCGATCCTGGCGCCGTCCTGCAGGTGGCGCAGCTGCTGCCGGCACCGCGGCTCCCAGCGCAGCGGCGCCTCCGCGGCCGCGCAGGCTGCGCGGGGGGGGGGGGGGGGGGGAGTGGGAGAGGGAAAAGACCGTCAGCCGCGGGGGCAGCCGAGGCTCCGCCGCCAGCGGCTCCCTCCCGCCTCCCCGGAGGGCCACGGCTGCCTCTCGCCGCTGGGTTCAACCCTTTACCGGGGGGACCGAAGCCCCCTGAAGCCCCCCCCGCCGAAGGCCAAGCGCCTGCTGCCGCCGGGCACCCGCTCGCAGCCAGGGCCTGCTGCGCGCCCGGCCGCCCCGCTCCTCCAGAGCTCCTTGCGTCCCCCGAACGAGCGGCGCTGGGCATGCGGCTGGCTCCAGAGAGCAGATCGGAGGCCGCGTTCCGGCCCGGAGCAGTCCCCGGGGCTGGTGCTGCGACGGCAGCGACCGCTCCGGGGTCACACGCTGCACCCGGGGGGGAGGGTCACACGCTGCACCCGGGGGGGGGGGTCACACGCTGCACCAGGTCCCCGGCGGCGCGTGCAGCAAGCAGCGGCCCCGCGCTGGAAGGACCGCGGAGGCCTGCCAGGGACCTACGGCCGGGTCCCGCCAAGCGCTCGGCGCTGGCACTTCTTGCTTGCTTCATACACGCAGAAACCGTTTTACACCGCACCGCCTAGCAAAACCCCTCGGTTTCGTTACCAGGAGACCTAGTCAGAGCGTGAAACCCAAGCCGGGTTAACTGGAAAGCAAGGCCTTAGCTAAGGATGCAGAACACTTATTTTACTGTTCTCTAGCTTGAGTTTCTTCTGAATCCAACTACGTTTTAGATGAAATCTTCAAACAAAGCTGTGCTCTTTGTTCCCGTTCTCCCTCCGAAGCTATTGTTGAAGCAGTTACTGAATTACAGCATGGGAACGTCAGCCTTGCCTGTCGCTGCCACAGGACAGTAATTCCGTCACTTACCTCATTTCCCATAACAGCGGATGTTATTGGCTTAGGGAATGTGTGAACACTCAGCTAAACCCTGAAGACCTTTGCATACACATATATATATGTACACACATTTATATACGTTATTCGTTCTTTACTTGAGCAAACTTCTGTTCCATTCACCGTGAGCTTGCTTCAGCAAGAAAGTTGGGATCTGCCTCTCTATGAGAGCAAGAAATGACCCCTCAGTGAAAATCCTGAAACCCCACCGACTTGTTTGCTGTTGTACAACCGCCCCATCTGGCAAAGCCCCATCCCTCGGCCGGTGCTGTCCCAGAGCAGCGCAGGCTGCCGGGGTCCGCGGGCCCAGCCGGGGTTCACTCGCTCTTGCTGTGCTCTGCAAGTTACCTGGTCGTGGGCTGGAAATTTTCAAGCCAACTTTCATTCACCATCTACCTACGGTTCGGACACAGGTTGCTTTCCAGCCTGCCTATCAAGTGCATAACTTCCGTTGTGTGAGTCAAAGGCTTCTGAATATGGGGCAGATCAGAGAGATTTCCATTCAAACGGCATTTTATCACTGACCTAGCAGCTCCGCATCACCTCTGATACACAAATTCGAGTCACTGGGGAACTGCACGGGCCTCGCACAGCGCAGCCCAAGGGGCCTCTGAAACGTCCCCCCGGCCCCTTCAGACCCCGAGCCCTGAACCCCCGACCTGGCGCGAAGGGAACAAGCCCTGGGGAAACGAAGCCCCGGACGACAGAGCGGTGACGGAAGCCAGCCTACCCAAAGGCTAGGAAACCGGTCCTGGATTTTGTTACCTCACCAAGCGCCACAGTGCAGAAACTAGCTGGAAAGATGTATTATTGGTGTGAAGGGGTCTTTTTGGAGCAGACTCACAATTACGCTGTTTTAACCATCTTCAAGGGCTTAACATGCTGAGCAGGAATAGCCAGCCCCTTCACAACCGCCTGCGCTAGTGCCTCCTAAAAAGGAGTCCCTTTTGAGTGCTCGTACAAAAAGGGGACAATATCGAATGACAAAACCCTTTGCTATTAGCTGAGCACTTCATTTGGCAACTGCAGCATCCGCTGCCGGCTGCTCCAGGGATGCCCCGGCAGAGCGAGGGCTCCGCGCTCCCATCCCAGCTTGCCATGACTTTGCTCTGTGGCCTCGGGGAAATCTCCTACTCCCATGCATTTCTTTATTCAGCTGCAAAATAAGCCAGGTTTTGTCTGACTGCCTATCATGAGGCCTAAATACAGGCAAAGTTTTTTAAGATCCTTCAATTAAAGGAAAATCCAAACACTTAAAGTATGCATGAAGTAATTATCCTACAGCATACTGCAGAATAAAAAATATCTGTATTAGAGGTAACAGGATATAAGGGCTAAATTTGCTCTTGCTCATTACCCCAGACAGACTCTAGAGGTGTCAGTGCAGTTAATCCACAGTTATACTGAAATAACAGCACAAAATATAGCCCAGTTCTGAACTTGCTAACTGCACTGTATGTGTGCCTCTGCGTGTGTTTATTGCACTGGAAGCTTCAGTATTGGACTGAATCCTTATTGCTGCTTTTGGCAAAAACACTGTAAGTCTACATTATTTTAGAGCACAGACACTTTGGCAACATAATCATAAGACTTTAACATACCCGATAGAAAATGGGAATTTTTATAATCAGGATAAAACTCCATGGGGGAAAAGAAAGGGGGGGGGGGGAAATCCAGAATATAAATATTTGACATGATGGGAATTCCTAGGGATTTTGCCTTACTTAGCTGAATGCATCAAGCTGGACGCATCCTCAAACCAAGAGCTATTGGCCTGTGTCCAAATTTTGTTGCTGCTCTTCTCTCTTAAATGCTCCAGCCCAGCCCCACCAGATTCAAACATCCTTTCGCCCTGCAAAAGTGTAGTTTCAGACTAAAATCTAGTTAGGGCACATTTCTACTCAAAGAGCAGCAAAAAGTGGCCCCTTCCAAGGCACATCGGAGCAGCTCCTCTCTCCATCTTAAAAGAGGCACAAATTAACTGCTTCATAGAGTTTTCGGACAGAAGGGGAAGGACTTATTCACAATTCTTCTTCAAGGCTAACATATTCATTGCAAGAAAATCTAAAAAAATTCCCAACTGTGCTCTCTTCCACCCACTCATTATCCTATCTGTCTGTATTGATGAACCACACGCATTCCCAGAGAGCTCCTCGGCCCAGCAGCTAGACAAAACAGGATCTTTTTTCCAGCTTTCTGGTGAATGTTGCATCCAAAGTACCGGCCCCAAGTCTCCAAGCAACAGGGCTGCACAAGCACGTCAGGCAATTAGGAGCGCCAGTAACGAGGGATGGAGGCTGCCCACTGCAATCACCCAAGGCTGCATCAAGCCCGGAGACAGCAGCAGCAACAAATACTCATCATCACACTCATTTGGACAAGCAATTTTTAGAAAAACGAGACTCAGCATCGAATGATAGAAAGGCAGACCTGGAAATTCCTACGCAAAGTAAATTCTTGTTAAAATTAAGGTGAAAGATTCCTAGGCATTGGCCAAGCCTGAAAATGAGAACCTACCACTGGGGTTGTGCTATGCAACTGCTGGGTCCAATCTGCATGCTCCAGATTTAGACCCACTTCACACTTTTAAAGGGAAAAAAATGCCAACCAGGAGAGAAATACTGTAGTATGCCTTGCTGGAAACAAATCCTGTTTGTGTTCCTCCAAGCAGATTGACTCTGGAAAAAAGCAAAGTTGAGCCATACATCTGCTTCTTTATAAATAGAGGAGAAAATGCACACATTACAGTTTGCACCAAATTGGTTACTGTACATCAGCTCTTCTCTGGGGCTGGACTGCTTACTCTGTTACATGTTATTGCCTCCTATGGCCAGAATTTATTATTTCCATTTATAATTCTAATGTTTCAGTTAGTCACCCATTTAGAGGGATAAGATCAGTGCCTGAAGTCATGGAGCATTACATATTTCTTCATTTAGAGATGACATAAAACCTTTGATATTTTGCGAGGAATGTTCAGACTGGAATGAAATGGATGATAAGAAACATATCAATATACTCTGCGTAAGTGAATTATACTTAAACACAGAGACTTCATTAATGGAGCAAAGTAGTCTTTCTTTGGCATTCTTCTTTCCTGAGAGCATGCAGAATGGGTTAGCCACTGAAGGAAAAAGCACTCTTTCAAAAGCAAAGAAATTGTTTGTATTTAGCAAATCCATTTCTCTTGCTTTTGTGTTGAGATTAAGTTAATCACACTTTAATTCACTCAGAATAAGGAATTCCCAGGGGCAAAATTTTGTGGGAAGAGATACATTTTATATTATAATATTATAAAGTTATACAACTTAAATATAATCCACTGTGGAGGGAACTGCATCACAGCACAACTTCACATTTCGCCTATCTGCAAACTGAACCCAGTTCAGGACAGCACTTAAGCACAGGCTTAACTCTAATTGGTTTCACTGAAACTTCAGCATGCGCTTGAAATTAAGCCAGTGCATGAGCATTTTTCCTGATTAGTAATGCCTCCCTGAACTGAAGCCAGAATGTGGTCAAGTGGCAGAGGGAGGATGCCAGCTCTTTCAGTGCAGCACTCTTGGGCTTCTGGAGAAGTATTTCTATTATTCATCCCTTCTCTTATTTGTCTGTAAAATGGGTATAATTACATATAGTTGTTTTACCAGCCTGATGCTCAGTTCATGCCATTTGCAAAGTGCTCTGAATTCACTGGATGTTTCTGAGTTATTCTTCTAATGACGGCAAGCAATGTACTACATATGTTAGCTCTCACCGCAGAGCATCACCCTGGGTTTTCTGTACACAACAGAGCACAACCACGTATGAAATCCTGCACATCCTAAGAGGGAACTCAGCTGACCTGAAACTCCCCACGAGCTCAGGATCTACATAAGAGCTTTTCAAAACATCCTTTCACCACGTAACTTCAGGCACACTGGAAAACAGGTTCAGACACTGCATTACACGGCTTTAGCCTAGCTTTCTTCTGAAGCTGTGATCATCGTCTTATCTGTCTCACGTCCACAACTAAAATGGTGAAGCACTCATGGTGGGTTGCCTATAAAGTTTTTTTGCAGCACTAGAAAAGTAAATATTTTGTTCTTGGAATCACGGAATCATTTCTTTCTCCTGTAGTCCAGGAGAGTCCATCCCACCACAGCTTTTGGCTCTGACTGGCAACTTCGTAGTATGAAATCATTGCCAAAGCAAAACCTAGATATTTTAATCAAAAGTGGCTTTGCCGCACCATGGTAGGCACTTGACTACAGTCAAAAAGTACAATCATAACGAAGCGGAGAAACCAGATTCCCAGGCTTAAGTCAGACATGGCCACCCCACTGGGTGAAACTTCACCTCGCTCTTTGTGTTACCAGAGCGGCCGACTCCTGCCAGCAAAGACGCTGTAGTTTGGGTAAACTGTTCCTCCTAATCCACGCCAGCTGCCCCGACTCAAGACGGGCCACACAGGAGCGAGAGCAGTTGCTGAACCCTGTGCTCAGCCTCGCTCTGCTTCAGGGAAATTCCCGTCTCTGCTAGGACACAGGATTATGCCTACAGATTCAGGAAAGAAACAGCAGCAGGAACGCGAGGCAAGAGAGAGAGCGTTGTGGTCAGGAAGGTGAGAAGAAAGATGTGGACTCCTGCACCTCAAAGGTCTTCTTCAGTATAAGCCATGTTTCAATAAAATGGCTTCTTAAAACTGCCCTAAGTTGCTGTTCACCTTGAAGAAGACCAGGCCTAGCCCTGTAAATGGGCCGATGGGGCTTGATCCTGCTTTCAGAGAAGTCAGTAAATAGGAAAGAGCCCATAATATCAACAACACAGGATCATGACCTTGTTCAGAAAATTCCCTTCTCCACAAACAGAATAAACTGACAATAAATGCTGGATCTGGAGAACGAAGGGGGACGAAGGAGATACAGGGATACAGGATACTCGCTACGCAAATGAAGTGAAGCAAGGAAGACACAAAAGAGCTGCCAGAGGACTAGGGAAGTGTGAGGAGAAATCCCGGCACCAGCGGCAGGCGCGAGTGCAACTTCCCAGGAGATCTGCAGCCAATGTCCCAGGAGAGGGGACAAGCGTGTGCAGGGGGACGGTCCCACTGGGAGCTGAAATCACGGCCGTCACGGGGTCCCTGCACCAATTCCTCCCGTTCACACAAACCTCCAGGGCAGAGGACGGAGGAAGAGGGATGGTTCATCAGGCACGGTAGGAGCTAACGGGATTACTGTTACGTCCCTTCTTCTTCATCATCGGCAAGCACTGAAACGTGCAGCCGGGTTCGGACCACAGCAACTCACTGTGACCGGTCTTGCTGCAGAAGACTGGCACAGCGAAGTGCAGAAGCAAAAAGCAAAAGGAGGAGACGCAAAGAAGGGCAATGTAGAGCTTTTTTCCTCGAACGCTGATGGAAGTGTAAATTCGATTTTCATGCCATAGGAAACCACGAGGAGATGATCTCTAATCTCCTGGATATCTAGCTGGTGAGAGACTGGTGAGAACACTTGGGGGAAGGCATTTCCCTTCAAAAACCAAAGCAAATCAACTCAGTCCAAGGCTTAACAATAACCATGATTCAGTTAAAACGTTCTAACCGGAATTTATATTCTTACTGAATGGGAAATATTACATCTATCTTCCCTAATTCAGAAGAGATGGAAACTCATTAGAAAATACTGCACATGGTTTTGAAATTAATGGCACGCTGTCATTTCAAATACATAGAGCACCCATGCAGTTTTGGCAATTCCCTCAAACCTCTGTGCAGAGACACTCTATTAGCGGCTATCATGGCCATTTTTAATAGTGATGGCTAAGCATATTTTTTCCTGGAGGGCTTTGAAGAGCGGAACTGGTAATCAGGCAATGGCTTGGCTATAAAATGCCAACCTCATTTCCAACATCTGAATCACTCGCGCAGACCACGAGCACCGAGAGGACCACCCACCACGTGGTATTAGCATAAACATAGCGTTTACCCAAGGCAAAAGGAGCAACGGGAACCGGCGGCAGCTGAGAGCAGGACAACAAAACACGGCGAGGGGGTGGAGGGACGGGGTTACGCGGGGAGATGGAGAAGCCTGGTCCGCGCAGCCAGGCCGAGCAACAGCCAGGGCGCGATGGACGCGATAACTGCCCATAAATACTCACACGGCGTCAACGCCACGGACGGGAAGGAGCGCCTTACCGCGAGTCCAGGGGGGTCTGCCTAAGCGCTGCTGAAAATCCCAGCCCAGGAAATGAGACGATAACCCCCTAAAGCAGGAACCATCCTTTTGCTCTCCGTTTAGCCTCTACCACGACAGGTCTGCACCTGGCACTGCTGCAACGGTACTGTGCACCATCATAAAAATCGGAGCTAACAGGATCCAAGCAGGCGGCTCCTTGGCTCCCGCGCAGCCCAGCAGCGGCGGACGAGAAGGGCGGTCAGAGCCACAGCGGACGGTATCCTCAAAAAAAGTTCCCTGGAAAGGTGGTAATCCGATACACAACCCGCACCAGAAACACACACGCGTTTAGCCTGTGATCCCAAGCGACCACGGAAAAAGGTTACTTGTTCAGCCCCAGCACAGAATTTGAGTTACTTTTAACATGTGTTTTGGGGTCCGGGTGTGGTTTCTAGATAGCCTGAAATTTCAGCCTACTGTTTTGCCTGTCAACATTAGCCAAGTTTTGATGTGTTCCAGTTCTCTTAACATTGCCGACAGATGCCAAAATCAAAGCTGACACTCAACCTACATGCTGCATAATCTAATAACGGGACTTGCGCTCCTCAAAACTGACAGAACTTCGTAATTTCTCTGCCACAAAACCTTGCTGTCATTTATATTTTCGTTAGTCTTTTCCAATGAGTCTAATTGAGAAAACTATTTTTTTCCTCGGAAAAAGCTCCTCTGGAAAGCTTTAAAGACATAGCGCCATTGTGTTTTTGTATCAATGGGGGGGAAAAAATGCTTAAATGCCACAGCCTGCCAGGGTCCAGCACTTGGGGATTTGGTAAGAGTGGAAACAAGGTGAATCTGGTTGTTTTGTGGGGAGTTTGGTGTGTAAATTGATCTAAAACACAGGGGTGAAAGCTCATTTCTGAGGGATCTCTGCCACCGACGTGGACGAGGCCAAGACGTCACACGTTTGTCAGTGCTTCGAATCACCCAGCAGAAACCGGGGGGACTTTTCACTGGTCAACCAAATGTAATGGTTTAGGATCCACTCGAGTTTAAAGTATTGTTTTAAAAAATAAGACTTAAATCTCAGGCACATCTCTTCACACACTCAGTGGTGAGACTTTGCCGATTTATGTACCCCCGCACCAAGCGTAAGGGAGCTGAGGGCGGTCGCCGAACCCATCCCCACGTCTGCCTGACGGTGCCACGGGAGCTGAGCTCCACCGCCGCCTCCTCGGTTTCGATTGCAGCCCAACCATGATGATTTAATAAGCTACTCACTGAAAATGAGAAAACATCAGTATGAAGGACATTATTATCACGCAATTGCCCTGCTAAAATGCAAAAAAAAAAAAAAGATGATGAATCTCAACCCTCTTAGCACTTCACAATCTGGAGCTTTGCAATTTCAAACAGACAGCAGCATTTTTATCCTAATACACAGAAACAGACATTTCCTAATTTTGCAGTTTAGTGCATGAGATCTTTTAACTGCCTACAGAAAAAAAACCAGCCTGCAGATTACTAAACCCTCTGATCTTATACAATTTGGTAGAGATGGAGCAGGTCTCTGCACTACATTTTCAGTTTCGGGCAGCACTCAGCCTGCAGAAGATGGGTTACGCATTAAAGTGATTGCTTTCTGCCTGTCGGTTTTGTGGCATTATTAAATCTGAGGTGCATTGTCTTAAAATCACACAGTTAGGAATTGTCTTTTTACATAGCTTTATCTTCCTTACTAAACAAGTAAGGAAACCAAAGGAATCATGTAATAGCACCGCATAGGCGCTTCCTCGTTTTGAGACCCATTTTAGCACTGACTGCATCTCACCCATGAAAGCGTTGTCTTTATAGACGACATATGCTCTGTTGTGGGGAAACACAGGATCCCACTGAAAGCAAAATCTCTTTCCAAACTTTGTTCTGCCAGATGCAACCTCCTCTAGCATTGGATTCCAGCTTTGGTTTTCTTCATAGCAATTGCTGGCTTTTGAAAATCTCCTTACTCAACAATTTGTGCTTGTGGGGAAAATATAGAAACCACACTTTATTTTTTTCACTTGTGCTTTTTTTACATCTCAGCCCTGTCTTTATCTATATCCATATACTTTGTAGCATGGCTAAGCTGTAATTATGGGAAGCACAAATACAGCCAAATCAGAAGATCCAGTATAATACATTAGTTGTTGATTTTTTGGCTAGCCTGAGAAATGAATAATAAAAAATACCAATGTGTTAAAAATAAATTAGCTAAGTAAACATTGCCCAAAATAAGCATCTGTACCAAAGACAATGATGTCAATTTATTAGTAAATACACATATGCATGTGTAAATACACACACATAAATCTATAATTAACTTAGTATCATCCATGAGATTCTCTTCCTAATCTCATCATTGAATGCAACTGCTGATCTTATCGCAACACTGTAATTTTCAAACTTAAAAATAAACACTGAGAGCAAGAATAGATCTTTTATGTTAAAACCATCTAGGAGAAGCTACACATGCAAAATATCAGTGTGGTGTTACTGGAATGCAAAGACTTTAATGAAACCCTAGGTAAAAACTCAGCAAGTCTCTGAGGACTTCTCCAAGAATGAGTGGTTCTTTGCTGAAGGAGGCTCCAAAATCAGATCCAGTTACCTACCTGAAGTGCTTTTACTACTAATTATGCGCAAGTGTCACGCTGATGCTCAGTGCTATGCAAAAGACACGATGCCAGTCTTGCTCGCAGTGAAGTTACTGGCAAACCTTGCCTTGATTTTCATGGATCTCACTTAGCTATCTAAATACACATTTTAAGGTCCAACTTTTCTTACCAAAATCAATGGAAATTTTGTCACTGACATCAGATGAAGCAAGCACGGGGTTTAAATTAGGTTGGACTAAAATAAGATGTATGAGGATTTAAGAAAACAGTATTCAAACTAGAAGTGAGTAATCTTATGTAACGCAATATAACATCTCTGAGCAGAGCAACTTGAGCAAATATATAGAGAGGGAGAGTACATATTTCTCAACCTGTTTAAATCTTATATATGGGGGACAACAACATGGCAAAGACCGCGCGGGAGAGCTGAGAAGTGACCCTACAGAAACGCACATGGACTCCCTTCCGTAGCCTGGTCCTTCACTCTTAATGCAAGTAACTTGCAATAGCTCCACCATGCACTCCTTGAGGAACGACCACCAAACCCAGCCTCGCAGTTCCAGAATCAGGGTGACATCCTTCTCCCTCAAAGTCTGGATGAGTAAACGAAGCGAGAGAAAGACTGCAGCAGAGAACGGTGCCTGGATTTCCAGTGTCCAGGCTGCTCGGTGGCCTCAGGAGCATCCTCCCCACCTGCTCCTCCTGCTCAGCGCTGCAGACTCTCGGCCAAGGGTCCCCAGTGCACTTCGTCGGGAAACGCACTGCCTGAGCAGGGGGAGCCTCTTGGCCTCTGCTTTTTGCCCCGAACACAAATCACTTTTCCACAGCCCAGCTGTCTTTGTCCTCCCCACGGCCCCTGCAGCCAGACCCTTCCCTTCTGACCCTGCTGGGGGGCTCCGAAACGCGCCCCGCCGAAGGGAGCGGCCCCGGCGGCCGCCCCCGCTGCAGGGGCCGCGCCTCCCCCGAGGGCGCGACGGCGGCGCAGCCCGCGCCGGGGCGGCTGCTGGGGGCTCCCGGGGCGACTCCCCGCGGGGCGGCACAGCCGCGCAGCACGCCCGGGGCCGCTGCCCGCGCACCGGCGAGGGCGAAGCAGGGCAACGAGCCAGGAGCCGGGGCCCCGGGCGCCGCCTGCCCCCGCAGCCAGCCCGGCCCCGCCGAGCAGCCTGCTTGCGCCCTGCGCGCAACTTCCATGCACCCTCCTCGTGCAACTCCCATGCCCGCTCCGTGCCATTTCCATGCGCTCCCTTGCAGCCTCCCTGCACCCTCCCGCCGCTCCGCCGGGGGCAGGGGGAGGCGGCGGGGAGCTCCCGGGGGGGGGGACCCTTGCGCCCGCCGCCCGCTCCGCTCCCCTCCGCCGGTGCCACCTACCTAGGAGCAGCGCGGCGAGCCACCAGCGCCGGGCCATGGCGGGCGCGCTGCTTCCCGGCCGAGCTGGCGGCAGCGAGCGGCGGCGCCCGCGGGGCTCAGCGGGGCGGCGCGGCCATGGGCCGCCCCCGGCGCTGCCCCGGCCCCAGCCCCGGCCCCGCTCCGCTGCGCCGCGGCACCCCGCCGGCTGCGCGCTGAGTGCGGCCGCGCTGGCTCCGTCGCCCCGCTCAGCCGCAGGCTTTGCAGCAGGCAAAAAAATAAAAAAAAAAAAAGGGGGGAAAAAAGATATTAACGAAAGAAAAAAAAAAAAAAGAAACCCACCCAACCCGCCTCCGCCGCGGAGCGCGTCCCCCAGACGGCTGATAGTTTTAATGGAGCTTGGCAGCCACCGGTCCCCGCTGCCAGAGGAGGTGGAGACTCCGCCGCCTTCGCCCCACACGCGGCCGCGCATCGCAGCAGCCCCCGCGGCCGCCCCGGCCCCCCCGGCCCCCGGCTGGGCCCGGCCGCAGCGGCCGCCCCGCGCCCAGGGGGCGCCCACGGCCCGGGGTGGCGCCGCGGCCCGGAGTGGCGCAGCGGGCGGCCGGGGGGGCCGGAGCGGGCCGCCCCTCAGCGCCGACCCCCGTTAACGGCCAGGCCGCTGCGGGCGCCCCGGGGCTGGGCCGCGATCCGGCCGGGGCGGCAGAACCGCTATGCCCGCGGCCACCTCAGAGGGGCCCTCCCGCCGCGGCCTCCCGCCGGCCCGGCCGCCCCAGGCCCTGCAGCCCGCGGGAGCCCGCCGCTTCGTCGCCTCGGGACACCCTGGGTGTCCCCGGAGGGACTCGGCCATGAGGCCCCCGAGTACCCCAGGCTGGCAGGAGGGGCCCGGTGTGGTGGCCCCGGGAGGCTGCTCGGGGCCTGCCGTCCCACCAGGCCCCTCGGACAGACGGGGTGGTGACCCGCCACGGCGTGGGCTTGGGCGCCGACCTGCACCTGAACGTGCCCGCCACAAAACAGCGCTTTCCCTCGTGGTCACAGTGATTAGCAATGAACAGGGAGCAAAACGCTGGCTGAAGACGAAACCAGTCGCCTACTGCCCTTGGAACAAAGCGGAGCAACACGCGTCCTCCTAATCCATGCACTGGGTCCCCTGTCGCAGCAGCGAGGGGAAGAGGCCGAGATACAACGACCGATAGTCTAACGCCCACTCCAGCGTCTGCACTAAAGGCTGAGGTTTAGCGTGTGTTTCTGGACTGAAAAATTAACTCAGTTCACTTTTTGCAAGTGAGACTGGCACAAGTGAAGTTAGCGCATGCCCCCAGGAGACCCCATGGCTCTGCAGACACCCTTTTCCATACAAAACTGGCTATTTCTCTGGGTGAAGGGAAACTTTAAGGAAGAAAAAACGCAGCAACCCCTTTTCCAGGTCCCACTGACTGCAATGAGAGGGAAAACCTGAGGCCTGATTCTGTGCTCACATACTTGCTGAGTAGCTATGGCTGTTCCAGAAGGCTGGAGCCAGGCCTCATTGCTGCGATGTTATTACTTTGACAAAAATAACTCACATCTTTAATGCAAAGTGGGACAAACTTATCTGTCATGGGTGTATAAATAATTAAAGTTTAATGACACTTGCCAAGATAAAAATAACAAAGTGCATTTGTAATGCAGGCACTCCTTTCTCTAGCTGATGTTTTTATATCTTTTTGTTTCTCAAATTCCCCAAACTAGTCATTCTCAGTAAAAGTCCAAGTCACTGTGGTTTTACTACATTTACGAATACATAAATTACAAAAGACACAGGGAGAAATGCCCTATAACGTTGCTAGAGAAAAAGAAAACATTTTGCAAGACGTTACCTTTACGAAGCAGGACATGCTCTTTTTGGATCCAGTCCACTAAAACACTGAAAAATTATGATACAAATAATTTTCTACTAGCAACAAACTCCATTTCCGGATGTGCACTTCCCATAAGATACTTCACTTATAAAGGCTTCCAATGTGCTGATGCTGGTTTGGTTTTGCTGCTGTCAGACTTCTTTTGGAATATTTTGAGAGTATTTCTTGAGGGGTGGGGGAGCAAAAGCAAAGCCGTTTCAGAATAGTTTTTGCACAGGTGTTTGAAAATTATAATAATCATACGCGAACTGTCACGAGCTTTTATCATACTAATGTACAGAAACAGGCTTCATTCATATGTCCTCTTTCATCCCTGCTGCTCCCAAAGGACTTTGTCAAAGTAACCAGGTTATAAGCGCGTTTGCTTTGGCAGAGTTCCCCCTGCCACCGCTCTGCGGCGGGGCTGGCGGAGGGGGGCGATGCAGCTGCTTTGCAGCCCGCCGCCCCGCACGGATGGCACGGGTACCGTGGGCAATTAGGAGCACCAGGAGGATTTCGGCAGGCATCTACTCTTCCAAGCTGGAAGTCTGCCAGGACATCAGGCTTAAATTCCCAGCTCATGTAAAAATTGCTGGGTAATCTTCAGCTCCTGCGGAGGACCAGCTATATAAAAATGCCTATAATTTTTATTATCAAAAAATTACAGACTACCTGCTGGGCAGAGCACGTGGAGGGAAACAAATGATTGCAAATACCCTGTAATTCCGACAGAACCGTGTGGCCTGAGTCGCACATTCAAAGTGAATGTAAATTGTTCCTGCGCTGGTTCGGGAGCGCTTTACTCGCGGTGCTGTAAATACTAACACAGCTGCAGGGTGGCTGGGAACCAGACCAAGGTGTTTTTGCATTAGCTATGCTTCACTTGCCTGGCACCTTGTGTAACGTTCATTCCTGTGCACAACAGGTACAGAGCGTTCGAACTCAGAGTCGTGGCAGTGATACAGGGCAGTGAATCACCAAGCTTCGAAGGCCAAATATTTTCTCTTCCCCTTGCCAGACTAGCAAGGATGGGCAACCACCCATAAAGGTAGAAGGCCCGGAAGATACGTGAGTCAACAGCCCTGCAAATATTGTTTGGCTGAATAAAGTAGACACTCAGGTCCCCAAAAGTCATGGCCATAAGCCATAAGCTTCTGAAGTTATAATAATAAATAATAGTGTATTTAATAGTATATTTTATAGTATATTATAGTACTAAATAGTGTCTGCAGAGTTGAAAATAGTGGGTGACCTAAAAGTGCTGAGTATGTGCGTTTTGAGCAACTAATGTTGACCGTGTAGAACTGTTGACACTATTTCCGTCTCAGGGGGTGCATTTTATGGGGTATATGCTAGTTAATGTGCCCTAGCTGGTTTCCAGGATAGCCTGTACTTTTAGGCACAAAATTACTACAAAAATATTAGTGAAAGCACAATATTAAAAAAAGAAAATCTGTCTGAACATCCAGACTCCATTTTCAGCCAGGTAATTTTATCTGCCACAGGTGGTCACCTGTGAAATGTTGTTCTGCACCGAGTTTAAAGGTGCACCCAGCATCTTCCTCAGTGTCTGCGAATGACTTCCAGTCTGCAGCTTCTTTCTTTTGTCAAGTCTCGGTCAAGACTAGACGGAACTGAAAATTAAACCCCAGTTGCTGAGGCCTTGTAGGGAAGAGCTGAGAGTCCCCCATGACAAGAACTTCAACAAATCTCGCTGAGAAACTCTGGAGGGAGCTATAGACATTTAACACTCCTTGACTCACCAACAGATTTACCATGATGCAGAGTTGGCAGGTGGAGACAGAAAAAGGTATAGAAAATAAACAAACCTGGAGAGGATTCTTGGATTTCTCAGAAATCCCAGGGAAGAAAATAAATAGAAGGTGCAGGTTCTATTTCTTTCACTCTCAAATAAAAACAGTTAATATGTGCAGAAGATATAGCTTCACCTTAAATATGACGTACAGAGGCTTTGTTCAGTAACCTTACGACACGACGACGGAAGGGAAGCATTATGTTCTCCACCGGGACACGGGGGTCCAGGGATGACGGGACTCGTGTCATCGGTGTCCCACTCAGGCTGTCTCCCAGCTATGATGCGCGGTCACGAGCACCCTGTTTCTCGTGATTCACAGAACGGGACCTCCCCTGCTGTACGACGTGCTGCGAGGGATCATTGTCACGCTCTTCCCAATTAGTAAAGAAAACACACCGTTGTCCTCGTTGATCGCCTCTGACCTCTCATGACAACCTGATCCCGAGCAGGTAACTTGCTCATGCTTTTCTGTGGTTGGAGACAGGCTATTTTGACGCTGCTGTTTGAGGCCGCTGTGGACATCTCCAGCGTTTTGGTTGTCTTTGTCGGCCCCCCGAGAGCGTTCTGGCAGTGGAGCCGCCAGGAAGTGTTACAGCACTTTAGCCTCTTTCTTTGGTCTGGTCACCGAGAAGTATAATTAAAAAAAAATCTAGCAGAGTCATGCAAGTACACACCTAATGCACTTTAAAGAATAACAATAGGAAAAAGTGAATAAACCTTTCAGGGTACCTGGCTCAGTGTGTGTATTTATATGCTAAAAAGCACTGGAGTATTATTTACATGCTTAGCTGGGGTTTGTCCTTTTCAGGGAAGTCTGGACTGCTACCTGTTATACTTGGCTCATGAAGATTTAAATAAGAATTTATAGACCCTAAACCATCTGCAAAATGTCCCAGTTCTTCAAGGCCAATGTAAATGCAGTGAGGGGGGAAAACCACAGAAAGAAAAGGTTAACAAGGTTTCTCCTTGCCTCCCCTTTGGCACATTTTATAATTAACTTTATAATATCTGAGAGCAAAGGTTTGAAGCAGACAACGCTTACGGGCTCTCCCACATCCTTGGAGATAATTGCAACAGTTTGTTTAGCACGTTGCACCAGAAGCAACTTTGGTTTTGTTTCAGCGTAACTTGCTGAGAATACATGTGCTGCAGGGCACTATGGAGAACCGGCTTCCCATCTCCAGACGAGAGCAGCTTGGTGTGATTTGTATCACCCTGCTAATCAGCAATGCGCATTAATTCAAGGTCCCTTTTTGGGGGTGGGGAAGAAGGAAGAATTGAAAATAAGCCAGCTTTCTATCTTGTGCGAGGTGCCACTGTTTTCCAGGGTGCGAGGGAATTAAGAAGTGCATCGTTCATTTTTACAGACACTTGGAAAGGCAGCTAGAGCAATGATCTTGCTGCATGCTGCAGTGAGAGCCATGGGCGTCTGAACCTTCTTCTGCTCCCAGACTCTATCAGCATTAAGGAAATTTAAAATTAAAATAGATCTTGAAACTCTAGCCCACGTTTTCTTATGAATGACAGGTCCTTCCTGCCCTCAGTCCACCACATTTCTCCAAGCTTGAAAACTGACGCTTCCTTCTTAACAGCAAAAAGTGGGAAAGACGTTTGTGGTCTGGTGGTTACACCATGGGGCTGGAAAGCAGAAGAAGTGTTGTTTCACATCTGGGCCAAGTTTCTTGTTCACCATGGACTTGATCCTGCCAGATACTGAGCACCCATTGATTTTTCAAGGCCAATCCTTCACACAATTCATATGACTCCAAGTTCTTGTTCCAAAGCAAAATCTGGGCCTGTATTCAAAAAGTAGGTGCTGATTCTGTGGTTATGCTGCTTCCTTCTCAATCCTGGCAGCCCAGCATTAATTTCCATTCTCCCTTCTGGTGACAGGAGAGCTGCGATGGTCATACCCTAGCACTTGACACCTCCAAAGCCCTGATTCCTCATTAAAATTTCGTTTTACTCCTGAGGGGGAAGGGAAGCTTTTCTAGATCAGTTGGAGGTCCCGTTCTCTTCCATTTCTGCCTATACCCAGGGAGGGAGAAGGAGAACAATCTGTAAACAAATTGCTTTTATTTTCAGGAATTGCAAAGTCACCGCTAGCTCTGACTCTTGCAGGAGGAGAGGCTACTACACAGATGTCGTCCGTGCTGAGACTAGAACCTTTAGGGCAGCATGTGGTTTAGAAAGTGCAAGCAAACATAATCATATGTCTTGTCTGTTTGCTGGGCAAGTAATAAAACTTCCTCAAGATTTTATCAGTGTTAACCCTTGAGGACTGTAGGGGTTTAGGTGCTAGTATCTTATAAGTACCTTAGAGGCCTGATTCTCAGTCCATTTGCCACGGACCCTGTGGTGACTGTGAACTAACTCTAAGGGTTCTGCAAAAAATAACCAAGAAAAGCAGGTCCATTGTCAGTAGACTCCATGGGGGTCCATGAATCCTGAAAGGTTGAAAACCACCACTGAGATCACTGGAAGGATTGTTTAGGTTGGATATGGCCCCTTTTTTGTATCCTCACATGTAATCCAATTTTCAGTGTCAGATTTCAGTGTAAGAAGTGCCAATTGCACCACTGCATGCAGAAAACCGTGCAGAACTGGCCGACTGCGCAGCTCCGTGGCTCCAAGCATGGCCACTGCCATCCTGCACAGACAGAGGAAATAAGAAGGAACTTGGGCCATCAATAAAGAAAGGTAAAATAACCTTCTATTTGTTCAGTGACTGGAGTAACCATAAACAGCTGTTAAAACAGATTGGAGCACACTAAAAATCCAAGCCTTTCCGTGGTCCCTAGTCCAGGCCTGTTACAAAAAGTCTTGTTTTCTCCTTGTTGAAGCAATCATTCACTTTTTGGGTTCTGGAAGATAAATATGCTCAAGGCATATAATGATATCAGCAAAGACAAATTACAAAGGCCACCAGCCAAATTCATGCTACTGTGGGAAATGCATCATAAATCGTTGCAGCAGACACACGTCTACCCTAGGAGCAATGTTAGTAGGCACCTGTTCGCTGCTTGGGAGCAGCCTCTTGGATGTTATATTCCCGCTAAGAATAAGAATGATCTATAAAGGAATCTGTGAATAGCAACAAGGACACGCTTGTGCCCCATGCAGGAAAGCACTTAATCACTTATTTTATTCTTGTTCTACCTAGAAAAGTACTTAAGGACATGCTTACACCTTATTTCAAGCCTTGAATGTGTAGTACCCTTGTATGCCCAAAACATTATTCCACTGCGTGCAGCTTTTCTGGTGTATATGCATGCTCTTGCCTGCCCCTGTTCGAACCTGTAGCAAAATGTTTTCAAAGCTTTCTTTAAGAGTAGAAGCAAAGGGTGGAATAAAGGATGTCTTTTAAGTGCATTGGATTATTTAACACACTTTCATCTCTGAGTGCATGGTGGGTATCTGATTGTTCGGCACGCCTGTCCAGCATGCTGCTTCGCACAAGCTCTCCTTGCTGCCCCATAACAACCACCAACTGTCCCAAAGTGCTGACCTATTAACCACACAAACTCTGCTAAATATTGCCATGTGTAAGTGTACTACTAGATTTCTAATTGCTAAAAACACGTCCTTCCTGCATTCAATAGCCTCTAGAAGAGATTGTTAACATCTGGGTATTTGGCACAATAGAGTCTTTAAACTTAAAGGAGTGTTGTCCAGGTTAGCCAGTGGGTTTGGCCGTATTTGTATTCGTGTATATGATTTTTTCAGTATTGTTCATGTTCTGTATAAACTGCTCAATGAATCTTATGAGGGTCAAATCAGCACAGTTCATTATAAGACAAATAGACCTGAGAGAAGATGCTGTCCTGCTTAGGTGGCTCTGCAACCTCAGACAGGTGATGGGGGGCTTGGACTGCTTTTTGGCCAGGTGTACAGCCTTATTCCAGGAGAACAAGGTGCTGGAGGGACAAAACCTATTTGTTACAAAGTTTGATCTGCTTAAGAAAAGATTGTCTGATGTGGCTGCCTGGGATAGCTGTGAGCCTCATGACCCAAGATGTCCCAGTTGTTCCCAACCACTTTGGGATCAGTGTGTGAAGAGTCGTCCAGACAGTGTGTTTCCCTAGTGGCTTCTGCGGTGAAAGACTCCATCTTATATATGGCTGTAATCATTTTGAAAACCTACTTTTATTTTCCACCACTAACTGCAAGAGGCTTTTCCCCTCTGCTTTTTGCTTGCCTTGGAGGAGGAAAACAGACAAGTCATTTTTATTCTTGTTTCTAGACAGTGTCAGTTCCTGCAATTGTGAACTGGTTTGCTGTTACAGCATTTGTGTTGTTAGCATGAAAAAGAGATGTCTAGACCCACTAGTGCTGGGGGAGAGATTTTTTTGGTATTTGAACTATAAATATGACCCATTTCCCTTCATCTTATATTTTGTAAAGCCTTGTTTTGTACAAAAATATCTAATCTTAAATCAAACCATGTCTCTCTCTAGTCACACCAATTCTTTGGAGCCAGTGCAGTCTATCACATCGGTGGCAGTTTAGGTATTCCAAAATAGGACGATTATAAATCTGGCCTCTGTACTGCGTGTCTAGAAAGCCTGCACATTCCCAAACCTCAGGGATAAAGCAGAGTTACTCTGCATTTACAGAAGCAAGATTTCAACCTTACTATCTCAGTGTGCTGAATTTGTGCTGGGAACAACGGCATTGTGAGCCTCCAGAGTCAAGCTTTCACAGAAGGAGACAACTTCTTCTGTGACTGCCCTCAAACCTGGAACGTGCTCCCAGAAGAGGCAGTCCCAGTAGCTGACCTCAGACCACAGCTCCTTCAGAATTAGATGCAAAACCCACTTCTTTCCCCTCCTCTACCCACAATAATATCAGTGCACAGCAATGCTGGGGTCAAGCCTCCACTGAAGGACAAAGAGAGCAAGCAAGTGCTGGGTTCCCAGTCTCCTAACGGGACCCGACTGCAGCAGCATTTGCTTCAGCAGGAGGAAGTGTGGAACTGGGGCTTTTCTGACCCAATTCCTGAACCCTTTGGCATGCTCAGGTGTGGAGTGTTTCACAAAGGAGAGAGTTGTTACCCCCTGTGCCTCCTCTTAATCAGCATTGTGCCCTCCTCCACTCACTTCTTAGGCATGGCAGGGTTTTCCTCTGCTAATTTGCCCATCAGCTTCCTTTCCTTCTTTCACAGTCCTTTTCCACATGGACTTTCCATGCTATCCTGTCCCTGTTAGTGCAAAGCGTATGCAGAAGCCTGACTGCACCAGTGCTGAGAAGCCCCAGTTATAAGATGCTGGAAGTGCTTATCGATGCAGGTGCCGTGGGTCTGCAGCTGCAGAGGTGACGCAGGACAGAGGTGAGACACAGAACTGAGGCCCCAGCCTGAAATTTTAAGCTGCCGGGGAACCTCTGAGGCACCGAAGGCACGAGGTGCAATTGATGCTCTTCCCTCGGAGGCATGACTGGTGTTACATTTCCTGAGCTGGACAAGGGTGGTCCAGATGTCCATGACAGATTTTTGCATGACCACTTTGCAGTTTTGTTTTTCTAGCTGTTCGGTCTTCTTCCCTCGTTTAAAAAGGATCTTCATATGCAGTTGCTGTCGTTAGAATCACTGCCCTAAAAAAGAAGTTACATCAAACTTTAGCTTTTGGTAGTTTTTCGGATCTCTCGTTGCTAGTGGGGAAAAAAAGACAAAATTATAAAGACAGGAAAATAGAACTGTGTGGCAGTAATTTTTGTGGATTCTGTGACATTTTTTTTTTCGAATAAGCTAGTAGTGCAGCCATATGCTGAAAAAATATGCCCAGTTTTACCAAAGCTACTCACAAATCAAATAATTGCACACATGAACAGATTACTCAACTGCATACGCATTTTGAACAATCTGCAACACTTTTTTTTCTATGGAGCAGATTCTGAATTATTCAGGCAGTCTAGAAAGAGTCAAAATACAAAAAAAGAGGCATGATTCTGTCTCCATCTCCATCTTTATTCTCCTGGCTGTTTGTGTGTCCAGTCCCCAATCGCTGTGTGTGCAGAGGTCCCAGTCCTGCATGCAGGGAGCTGCACAGGATCCCTGTGGATGCGAAGTAACCCGAAGCCCAGTTGAAAGTCTCCAGATTGCTGCAAAGATGGGCAGGTCCAAAATGATGATTCAGTCACTGTTCAGGAAAGAAATTGGAATGGTCCGAATGTGTTTACTGACCAGTATGCTACTAGTATGGAAAAGATAGCTGTTCAAGCGCTGTGCTTTCTACCCATAGATGAGAGACATGATGCAAACAGCTACAGCCTCTTTGGTTATGAAGGGCAACGCAACAACACAGGTGATGGAAGAAGCTCTTTTTCTGCTTTAGTTACTAAAAATCTCAGTTACCTACAGGCTGTGATCTAAATGCATGACCAGAAAGTGAAAGGTGGTCTCTCTTGGCCTCAACTGGGGGCTCATTCAGCTGAAAATGCATCGGACGGAGGCTTTACTACAGAGAGCTCGGCTGTCCCGTGAGCTGATCCCTGCTCTCGGAGATCAGAGGACTCTTCTGAGATGCCTCTGATCCTGAGCTCTGTTACTTGCCTCAGTATACCTGGAGGATGGATCATCATAGTAATATTAGAATTTGAATCTCGCAGGGCATCGCATTTGAATCCCTTCTTTCCTTTTGTTCAATAGGCAAATCCTGTTACGTGTGAGAAAATGCAAAGTGTTGAGTGTATAAATGTCTGTCCCTCTTTCTGGACGTGCCCAGTCCAAGTCCCACTGAGTTCAGTGGAAAGTCTGCTGTTTGCCTCGGTGGGGTTTGGCGACTCTTATACGGCTATAACACACATTTCTCTGATAATAGAAAAATAAGTTAAAACAGTTGCTGAACCACATGTTCACTTTTGGATTATCAAACCTAAGTTTTCATTGCCTTATTTCTTCATTAGTACATTGAACATCAACTCTTTGGTCACTTCTAAACTTTAGTCAAGGAGAAATAACCCTCCCCCAATGGACATTTTAATCTTGTTTCTGTATTATTAAAGCAAATTAAATGTTAATTGCTGCTAGGTAAATTAATCTAAAACAATGATTTTCAATTCATCCCCCAAACAGAGAGAAAATAAAGATAATTGTGCAGCATTTCCTGCTGAATAAAGGGAGCAAGGACTTCTTCCCCAAATAATACTTTTTAAATAAAGTACTTCTGAAGATTACTGTTATTGTATATTTTGAAATGTCTGGTACTTTCGAATGCCCAGCTAAGCTGACTGCAGTAATTGTTAGGAAAATATTTCCCTCCCTGTCTCGGAGGTGGCTGTATAAGAACTGTGACTTTGTTTAAGGAAAGATTAAAAAGGAACGAGAAATTGCCATTGTAGATTCAAGAGCACTCTGAAAATATGAAGCCCAGCTGCGTTGCTGGACTCAGCGCGTGACGCCCATGCTGCTACGATGAGCAGAGCCGAGTCCGGCGATGGAAATAATCAGCGCCGCTGGTTGCAGCGTGGGCTATTAGCAGCTCGCAGGCAAGGCTTCGAAGGGACCGTCCATCTGGGGTCCTCGCCGCACGCACTCGCCCCTTCATTAAATGTGGGATGGGTCTTCTAATCTGACCGCGCTGCTCCAGGACGCTGGGTGTTTCAAAAGCTGTTGCAAGCTAGCTACCCCGAAATCAAGGCATCCCAAAACGCACGCAAATTGGGATCCTTCCATCTGGATTTCCAGCAGCGCTCCCCACAGCCATCCACATTCTAGCATCCAGCTCTTGTGCTGCCAGAGTCTTAAAGATGGCTTTGGACTGAAATTTCAGTAAGGTTCACGAATAAAAAGTTTCAGCTGTCACCAGCAAGCAAAATCTTTGCGTTTTAAAATACTACCTTTGATCTTCCGAACAAAAGCATTGGCATTATTCTGTGGAGCAAAGAAGAAGCTGTGAAGATCACAACCTCTTCCACATCAGTGCAACCATACGAAGAAAAAGAAATAAATTGAAAAAATGTCTCTATTATATAATCTACACATTAACAGGTGGAAAAACAGCAACATAATTTAGCTTTCGACACAGAAATGTCTTCCTTGGAGCCAAGCAAATTCACTCCGGTGTTTAATCTGAACAGTTGCCAGTACTCTGTCTGTAATGGGAATCCAGTGGAAACTCAGGGGGAGAAAGAATTAAAGATAAATGCCACTTTTAGTGCAGCAGCAAGCTTCATAAGGGCTAGCAGAGCCCAGTCCCCGATGTGCTGGAGCGCTGCTGGGGGGACGAGGCTGCTGGTTTGCTTTAGAGAGTTGTGCTTTACCCCGTCTCCAAGGGGGCTTGCACAGTGTTTAACTCCAGCTGTAGAGCCGCTTATCACAGTCTGCCCAGTCATCGGGGGTCTTGCACGGGAAGACTGTATTAATGCATGAAGCTGGGCTTGTAATCACAACCAACTACCCTTTGGCCATCAGAATTCAGAGGTCTCCATGAATTGTTTCTGCTTGGAGGAAAAGGCGGATTTCAATAAGAAAATTCCTAGGACCTGAGGAAGACTACTTCTGTGCAAGTGTGGAGGAAGGGCTTGGCGGAGTGGAGCGGAGGTTTGCATTCGGTCGTAGCCCCATTTAAAATGCAGAGGGTGTCAAAATTAATATTTTTTTCTGTAAATTTCGCAGATGTTGTTTATTAATAGGAAAGCCTGAGATGTTCAAAGGAGGCGAAGGGAGTTAAGCTGCCCGTGCTCCTGAATTTTAATGATACATGTACTCCGTAGGCGCTTTTAAAAGCCCAGCTTTAATGTGTTGCTTCATGCTAGGCTAGAAAGCTTCATTCCAAGCAATAATTAAAAGTCTTCTAATCCCAAGAAAAATTAGAGCAAGCCAGAGAGCCCATTTTTAGTCATTAGACTAAAGCTACTAAAATTGAAGCCACTTCATAGAAATTGCTTTCCATTTTTTATTGTTAAGGTTATGCACTCAACACACTGTTTCACTCTGAATCAAAAGCTGTTAAGTGTGGCAAATATAATGTTAAACATTTTAACAATAAGGTTTTTCTGTCTAATCAATCTCTCTGTTGCTACAGCAAATGTAATTATTTTAATGGAGTGCCAAGATAAGTAAGAAACTGAAAGTAATCTGAAAATTTCTCTAACTGCCTGTTAATGGTGGACTTTCCTTCATTTTCTGCTTTGAAAACATTCCAAGAGCGTTCAGAACTTGAGTGAAATATCTCCTTAAATATTACCTAAGAATCACTTTTGTGTTGGCTGGTTTAAATGAAACAAAAAGCTTCTAAAACTTACTGCAGTCTTTCCTTTTGCAAAAATCTTTAAAAAAAAATCTGGAACTTACTTCTCCTTTGTTTGCGTTGTCAGATGTTTTAATTAGGTTCCTAGAAACTGAGCAGAAATTGATCTTTTTACCCTTAGGATAAACCAGAGTAAAATTAAGAAAATTAATAAAAATACAGGAGGGGAAACTTATAAAAGAATTTAGTATGGGAGTGAGATATATAAATAAAATAAAATGCTTCTGATACCAAAATTGCATAGCCATAATGAGGACGCTGCAGTAACATAACTTGGTTGGAAGGACTACTGCAAATTATCATTTAGTATTTTCAAAGCTTTTTGCTTATTGGAGAAATAGATAGATGGACATATATGCATAACAGGGTTGTGCCCCAGTCAGTAGCTGGTTCCCCACGTTGCCTTTGGCCTGGCTGCAAGGACCAAGTCCAGCTCCACCTCCTCGGCATCTGATGTGTCCTGTGCTGGGGAGATCTGGCCTGGCTGCCACGCTCGGGTACCGCAGCGCAAGGGCTCTGGGGACCTACGGACCTGGACCAGGTTCTGCTCGTAGCCCCAGAGAGGCACTCCCAGGAGGAGAGGCAGGGTAAAGCAGTTTTCTAATAGATTTTAATTCCTCGGAAATGCTTTTTTAATAGCTCCGTCTTGTTTGGAGAGGGACCTTAGTGCGTCTGCCACGTCACGGCGACGAACAGCAAGAAACCCGCTCGGCCCATTTGGGCCTCCAAACGTCAGCCGCTGCGCGCTGCCCGCGCCTGGTCCCCGGTGCCAGCCGCCGCTGGAAAACGCGTTAGTGTTTTGCAGGCAGATCACTGAAATCCATCACCGGCCAAGAGTTACTAGGCAATAGACATCATTGTTCGGGCGGTTTTGGCATGAATTAGGACCTGGCCATGGCGTTGCTTAAGGCAGGAGGCATGCAGTCACCCGCCTTCTCTTTCTCATCTGGAACGTCGCGGCACAGCATGCCGTCGCGAGACACTGTTATTGCAGCCTACGGTATGTTTTGAATGTTGCTACTGCCATTAACTTCTCAGAAGCAGGCTCCCTCTTGAGCCCCTCAACGTAATGCCTTAAATCTTCAAGCCTGCCACGACTCCGTTGCCTAGTCCCAGCTTCAGAGATATATTGGCTGTGACAATAATGGGTCTCAGCACAAAGCTTATAAACCGGGAGCATTTTTGCAGGCCTGTGGTTTCCTCCTAGCTAATAACTGCGTTTCAGTGATCAGAGGGAAAAGGGCCAGGATAATTCGCCTCTATCCTGCTTGCCCTTACCTGTCACGTTACTCCAGGATATTTTCAACACGCAAGCCTTAGGCCAGCTATGGCCGTGCAAAACTCAGCTGTTTCGTGGTCCATACAGATAGTTTCCCAAGTTCTGCTTCTCACAGCTTCTCCCACTGAGTTTGTTTTCTAAGAGGAGAACTTCACTATGAAGAGTAATTTCACTGCATTTCTTTGCAAAGAGAGTATCACCTAAGGTTTTCGGTAAATTGAGAGGCTAGGAATAAAATACTATACGCTGGTGTTGAGGATGTTCTCAATGCAATCCATGTGCAACTAAGGCCCATAACACACCAGTGAGGGCAGTTCTGCCATATACTTTTTCACATGGAAAGACTAAACCCGGGAGTGTTTAAACAAGTTATTCAGCATCACTTGAAGAGCAGAAAAGTAGAAAGAGTGGAAAAGGGGCGAGTGTAGGTGTTCCAGAGGCTGACTGTGCTGCGAGAGGGGTCCAGGCTTTTGTTTGCCATTGGAAGCATCATGCTTGCATTTCCTATTGCTCCAGTGCAGCCGTGTTATAGTCACTTATCAGCCACATGGACATGGAAGCAGATACTGAGTTTGTGATTCTGACTGCATTTTACCCGCTGCCTTGATGCCCCCTGTTCTTCGGTCAGGCTGCTCGCAGGCTTTCCCCATGAACCCAGTAATGCATTGTAATTTGCTGTATCTGTTTCCCAATGGTTTTCTTCCATAAAATTACATGAAGTTTAGTCTCAGCTCTGATAGAAGAACTCCTCTACCTCTGTAACTATTCATGCTAGGTAGAAATGTGAGTAATGTTTACTCATATCTCAGTGGTGGGCTGGAGAATATCCCAGACACTAATGCGTAATTTTTAATCTTAATATACTAAACATAGTTTCCCCTAAAGATAGGTAACTCTGGTTATGCCCCTGATTAATTGAAATCATCCACTGGCTTTTTAGCAAGTATTCCATTGCAGTTTATGTGTGCAAATAGAGAAGAACTTCCAGTGCAATTTTTGCTGTATTGGAAGAATTTAAATAATCAATAAATACTTTGAAATAAAACTAAGACGCAAAGAACTCAACATCTGAATATCCTTTGATTGAAGCAGCCTTTCTCTTCTTCCATATAATTTTCTTTCTGTGGAATCTTTTTGACACCTTTTATCTGTCTGTGTAAGACTCTCCGTGTCTGATAAGCCGAACTCAGCTTTGTGGAGAGACAGGGTACAGCAGACAGCACAACGGCTCGTTCTTCGTGACTTTGCTTTGGGAGAGTTCAGCTGCCCCTGAAGAGCTGCACATGACACAGACAAACATTTCGCACCTTTGTAATATGGAGCAGCTGTAAGTGATGCTGTGCCTATGCTGCTTTGATATATGATGTAAAAAAGTAAAAATTCAAAATCTGTCCAATCCACTGACCTGAGCAGGAGGCAGCTGTCCTCCAAGGAGTGCAGAAGGCAAAGACGCTTTGTTGTTGGCTGCTGGAAATAGTGCAAAGGACTCGAATGCAGCTCCATGACTCTCTGCAATGGGTTTGTGCGTGTGTGTGTGTGTGTGTGTGCACGCCAACCTCTTACAGAGATGCAGTTTTCAAGAGGAAGATTTTAAGCACTTCCTGAAGATTCAATACCATTAAAGGGCACTGTGTATCACTGTCTTGGTAACACACCTCTGCTCCCAGTTTGCATCCATAGCTGCCTGTGCATCCATCCTCCCTCTGCTCTCTTGCTTATTTAGGTATTAAAATCTTCGGCACGGGGCCAGCCTTTTAATATATGTTTGCGAAATCCCTAGCACAACAGAGCCCCTATTCTTGTTTGAGTATTTAGCAATGGAATAATGAACAGAGGAAATAATAGCATAGGTGCTGAACAGGCTGAACGTGGTCAGCTCAGGACCCGATTACCGACTTTGAACACTCAGTTGCACACTCACATCTCCTCTCTGGTCCCTCTTCCTTCCCCTGATACACACATATGTCTTAAAGATTTGGAAAAGCACTGTGGACCTGATGAAACATTTACGAAGACACTTCAGTGGGTAACGGAAGTCCTGATGTCACTGTTGTGGCTATGTCGTTGGGGAGAAAGGCATCAGCAGGAGAGAGGACGAGGATTTTTAATGGAAGCTTTGAGCTGTCTGTAAAGGTAGTAATATTTGAAAGCTGAAGCAAGAAAAGGCTCTCTGTTTCCCAGCATACCAATGAATGAGAAAATGGAAGGAATGGCAAAAAGAATCGGGAATTGAAAAGCAAGTGTTTCCAATCATCTTAAGGACTTACTATTCCTTTTTTTAAGCTGCAGTCAGGTCCTGATCCGATTCCCATTGACTTCGATGTGAGCCGAATATTATAAATGCTTATAAATCATTTCCCTTGTGTGCCTCCGAAGGGCCCTGCGAAGGAGGAGGGCTGCGTACCTGGAACGTGTAGCCGGGCGAGAACTTCACCCAGGTGCCTTCCAACCACAGCTACTGTTATTTGCTGAATTTTATAATGGAAAAGTCATTTTTCTAGGGAAGTGTGTGTGTTTGTGTACATATTTATGGAAGATGAAAATAAAAAGGGATTCTTATGATGAAATCTTGACCCAAATGGCTGAAGTCCTCTAATAGTATCAAATTATAGAAAAATCAGTGTTTACTTTGGAAAGAAGAGGTACCAGTTATATGATGAGTTATGGGAATCTAATTACAGGCAAGATTCTCTTTAAAAATGGTGTTGCATAATGTGCAAATGAAAGCTCTTGGAATGTAATAACCTGGATTTCTTGCATTTTTCAGTTCTCATAGGTATTAAGAAAAGTGATCTATTTGCTTTTGTGATCTAAGGACTCAAGACCAGTGAGTGCCAGGGATTTAGGAACTGGAAATAAAAAGGAGAAGACAAGCAAGGGAAGGCCAGAAGCAGGGCAAGGCAAATGGCCGGGGAGCCAGCGTTGTGCTGAAACAGCCACGGGCAGGGAAAAGGCAACTGCATTCACCTTGCTTTATTTTCAAGATCACACTGAGTTCCTAGGAACTTCTCCTTCACATATCAGTTAACCCAATGAGTAAAACATTTGGCAATAAAGAGTATAGGTTTTGCAAGAGGAGTATTCTGGATAAAATTTTGTTCGTGCAGCGGCAGCCTCCGAGCAGGCTGGCTGGGGGACGGCAGCATGTCACCGCCCGTCACGTCGCTTTAGCTGTGCCAACACCAGCAGAATCGACGTGGGCTGCAAATGTGATTTTTAATTTTCTTTTCATGCACAAGCTGCAGGTAGAGTTCTCCCTTCAAATCCGTGCCGTGGTGTTTCCAAAGTTTGGGAGACTGCGGATGACTTGGAGCTCTGCCCTCTCTCTCCGCTTAGGATGGCGGCTCGCTGCTCGTCCCGTGCCCAACGCCGGCGCCCGGCCGCGCTTGCTGCGTCACGCGGGCTTTCCCGGGGGAGCAGCGGGCCTGAGCACGGGCTGTACCGAACTCGGGGCCAGCCGCAAGCGCCCAGGGCCGCGGGGAACCAAACCCGCTTTTTGCACCGCAGCCCTCGCTGGTCTGAACGGCAGCGACAGGGGAAGCCCAGCCAGGTATAAATGTCAGCTGCGCTAAGCGTCGCGTGTCACCGTGGAGGGGCGCGCAGCCAGCCGCGTTGCAGAGCCCCGCGCGGGCAGAGCCTCTCGCGCAGCCCAAGACACGCAGAGCTCGGGAAAACCCCGATCCCGCTGGAGATACTCGGTGCAAGTTAACCAGCTCCTTATAACAAAAATATGACCGGGTCTCAGTGCCATGAGACAGCCTGCCATGTGTGTCATAAATGTGAGTTCTGTCAGATTTAATTACATTTTCTTGCAGCTTTAAACAGAACTGGCTTCAAAGCGAAAGCAGCTCCTTATTAAAAAACTAAACGTACAAGATGAGATTACTCACCAGGAGGGATTTACCGACGGAGGCAGCACCTGATCCGATACCGGAGAGCTCTGCCCCATTCCATGCAAGTCCTTTCCCGCATTAATTAGTCTTCTTAATAAATGTAGCTAGGCAGGAGCTAACCGGTGAGCTGCAAGGCCTTCGCAGTGTTGGAGAGCACACTCCAACGGGTTAAATTTGCACTGAGATGTGCTACTTTGTTCCAGATCAAAGTATTCTGCCCAATACTTCTGCCATTTTATGCCAAGTCCTGATCCCACTGAAATGAACTTAAAAAATCCCATGGACTTGAGTGGGGCCAGATTTGGGACTTTGATTAGTTGCTACGTGTTCTGGCAGAGATGAATGCAATTTTATAATGAATTATTCAAAACCTTTCCAGGCGAATTCAGTAACAAAAGTATTTCCCAGCTGTCAGAAACGAGGCACTTAGATGATTCGTGATGAGTACAACCTTCTCTAATAAGGGCTGGATTTTTATTTTTATTTTTTCTGAGCTGCCCTTCGTTCATTTGCTAGAAATCCAGGAAACATTTGAATCGAGTTAGTAGCAAACAGTGCAAGAGGCTGAAATGTGATTATCGTCACGGCCTGTGCGAGGCGCAGACTTGGGCAGCATCCCCTCCCTCCAGCCTGTTCCCATCAGTATTATGGGTGTGAGAAGGAGCCTCCAGCCATCTGGCCTTTATTAACTATGTTTTCAAGCTTGATTTACACGAGGCAGAAGGCTACGAGACGGTCCGTTGCAAAGAGCTGCACGAAATGCCCCGGCCTGGGCTAAGGGACCCCCAGGGTGATCCCACCAAACTGCTGGTGATGAGCGTGACACGGTGGTTTGCACCAGCAAGGCTGTGGAACTGGTGAGGTTTTCAGTGATTACCGATATGATTGGAAAATTAGACAGCGTGTACCATCCATTCCAGAGCCTTTATGATGATATATACTTATTTTTGTCCACAAGGCTTAGGAGGAACAAGTCTTTTGGTAAAACCTGTGTCTTGCTGTCTTCCTAAAATTTGTTTCTCGCAGGCGGTTGCAGAACTGTTTGTCCTCCAGATACGGCAAGCGCTTTCGGCATCGGTGACAGCTGCGCAGTGTGGTACGGTGATACGCCCCAAAAGAGGCAGCAGCCCGTCCCTGCGGCACCTCACGAGCGCTCCCCGTGCGCGTCCGCTCCCCGGTCCGACTGCGAGCGAGAGCCTTCAGGCCGGGTCTGGACTCCTCCATCCCAGCCACGGGGACCAGGAGGGATCAAAATCCCGCTTAGCCTTGACCTTACAGACCCTCTGTGTGCTGGATTCCTGCTGACCTGGGTGGGCGGCTGTGGGTGGGTGGCTGGCGAGAGCGAGGCCGGGGTTTCGCCCACGGGTGCCCACGGCAGGCCCCCACACCTCGGACGCGGTCCCGCTCGGTGGTCACGGGTGCCGCGGAGATGTACGTGGAGTCCTCCGAGAGCAGGCGACCCTCTGTCGCGCGGCTTCCCGGGGTTCGTGCAAAGTCCGCGGTCAGAAAACGGCATTTCTCCCAGCGCGCGGAAAATGGCAGTTCCTACTAAAAGGAGCAGGCGTATTCAGACCCTGACATGTAATGTAAATCAGAACTAACCCAACGGAGACTGCTAAAATGAAGCTGCTTTTTCTTACCACACTGAAACATTTTGATGTGACTAAAGTGAAACAATGAAGACAGACAGGGATAGACTATTTCCAGTGACATTTCACTGTAATCAATGCGATTCTGCAAAATGTTCCCAATTTCTTTCCCCTTGCTGTCCTCAGAGCCTTGATCTATTAATTTTTATTACCCAGATTTCCGCACCAGGGAGACCAGTTTGCTTCCTACTGTTAGTGAGCTCACCGTAACTTTTAGATTTCCTACTGGGGCTGTATTCTCGAGCCGGCCGCTGCCAGTTTCATGGTGAGAGCAGAGAAGAGAGAGTCAGGCTTCAGCCTTCAGTGTGGTTTGGGTTTGTCATCTTCAACTTCAGAGGCTTGGCTGTGAAACGGGAGACAATGCGTGCAGTTTTACTCGGCCAGATGTGAAAGTTTTGTTGAGACGCTCAGCTCAAAACTTTAGAAATCAGTATGATTTTTTTATATATATATATCATTTACCCTGGTGCAACGAGAGGTTGGTCCGCAGGGGACGGAGGCTGTAGGTCCCACCGCTCCCCGTCCCCTGCCAAGAGGCTGGGCTGTGCTGCGGGCTGCCGCAGGCACTGAAGGCTCCTTAGAGAGAATCACTTAAACTCCTCCGAGGAGCAGAGTCCAGCCCAGCGTGCCCACTGCAAGCAGAGGGGCTTTACCAGCTGAAAACACAGAGCCTGGTTTCAGGCCATGAGCTGAAAGAAGCTCCCGAAGCTCAGTGAGCAGGAAATTGTCTTTCTGGTTCTTCTTGCTCCGAGCACAAGTAGCTAAAAGCAACCAAGGTCACGGCCACCACCAGGACTTTCTTCCGCAGAAGGTTCCCGCAGAGAATTTTTTTGTATTTCTTTGCAAAATGAACAAATGAGGCTAAAGGGTTTTTTTCTTTTCAGTTTTCAAAAAGCTGATACATTCTGTTGAGAATAGATCTTTTCCCCTGAAAATAATAATAACAACTGAAAGTTCTCCACTGAAAACCGACTTGGGATTTTTCTGAGCCTCTCGCACCCCTGGGGTCAGCGCTCTTTTCGCTGCCTCGGATAACCCCTCACGAGGAGGTGCGAAGCCCGCGGCGAGCCGGGGCGCACGGGCAGCCCGGGCCCCTTCCCACCCCCGGTGCTTCTCCCTGCAGATCGGAGCAGGGCCGCGCGAGGAGGCGGCTCCGGGGCGAACGCAGGCGCTCTGCCACCCCGCCGTCTTTCACCAGCGCGGCCGATCGTCGATGCCCCAGACAGATACCTGAGAGGAGGCGGCACCCCGCGCTTCGTTACCTGCCGGGGAGAGATGGCAGCGGGGCGATAAGGAGACGAGGCGGGGCGGGAAGGGCGCTGCTGACGCTGCCCGCGCGGAGGTGGGTGCCCAGGCACCGGGGTGGCCCCGGCCGCGCCGCCCCGCTCGGCGAGAAGGGGGCTCGCGGCAGGCAAACCGGCAGCACGCGGGTGTGAGAGACCCGCCGGGGGCAAGCTGCTGTGCCGCTGGGGCAGAAGCTCTTCTTTGCTCCCCAAATTAACTGAAGTCGCTTAATACAGAGGCCCAGCCCGGTTCATTTGCCAGCAAATAAAGATAAAACAGCAACAACGCTGTTGTAGCAGCTGTAACTGCTCCTGATGTAACGGAGGGAAAGGCTTGTCTTTCAGTTTTGCCCCTCGGGGCTCAGTCCTTGTCCTTGCTGAGGGTGAAGGGGCCAAATCATCTTTCCCCGTGAGGGAGGGGACCCTACGGACGAGCCTGGGAAGCTCCAGTTTATCCGAGTCTCCCGCAGGCTGGTACATTCGCCTCAGCATCCCCTGGGTTGACAGATTCGTTGCTGCAGGACGGCCATCCCTGTGCGTCACGGAGTTACCTACCGGGGGGAGGCCAGCACCAGGTCCAGGGGTCACCACCAAGGGTCCCCATGGAAGGAGCCCCACCAGTTGTCCCCGATAGGGCCTTTTGCTTAGCAGATGCTCGCTGGCAGTAACCAGCCCCCGAGGGAACCGGCCCGACTCGCTGTTACAGTTTAACGCGTCTGGGACGGGCAGTGTTTCTGCTCTGAGTCACTGGACCCTGTTCCTCGCTGAGACTGAAGAGATGCCACCGCGGGGTTTGCGGCTGAGCACTGCACTGCAAAGGGTTTTGCGAGATTGCTCACGGCGGCTTTCAGGAGGTCAGCTGGTTCTCGGGAACAGCAGAGCCGCTTCGCCACCACCGTTCCCGTGGCACGGAGCAGGATTCAGCTCCGCACAGGAAATGCTCCACACCGTCACTTAGCAATCGCAAGTAAATATGTAATCGGAGTTAAACATTCAAAAGTGTGAGGAGCCAATATCACCACCCTCTGAAGCTATGCTTGAGTTTAAAGATCCCAAGGAGGCCCTGGCTGCCCTTAGCGCCGTCCCAGATGAAGAGCGAACCTCTCTCTCTCTCTCCGAAGACAGCAGCTGCTCTGCTGATGCTAGCAGGGAAACCGCTGTGGAGCTCGGCTGCTCAGGAGGACCCCAGCGGGCTGGCCGAAACCCCAGCCAAGAATAATATTACAGTACAATGTAGTGAGTTTGTTTTTCACAAGGTTCTCCTAGCTTCCATGGGCTGGGTGCATGACTCAAAATTAATGGAATGCAATAATTAATTTCGCTTGTCAAGCCAGCATTACCCTATCTTCTGTGCTGAAAGTGGTGTTGCATCACACCAGGTCTAGGGTGAAGGCGGAATCCTGGAGGAAATTGTGCACGGAGAAGTCATGAAGAGGCCTAACCTGGGACTGGATACAGCATATCTGAGAGAGTTACTTTAACTTCTGATAGTTTCCTTTTAATTAAATGTAAGCGTGCCTAAAAAAATAGAACTTGGGCCAGGGCTTTTGGATGGAAAACCAAGTGACAGAGCCACATGTCGTGTTTCACAGAGGGAAGAAGGAGTGCAAGGGATTTTTTTACTCAGGGTGCAAAGATTAGCTGAGTTTCCATATTTTTCAAATAAATCTTTCAAGTGCAAATACCCAGAGGATAAATAGTCTCCTTCTTCCAATAGCACCTTCATTGAACCTCTGCTGGTGCTACAGGATGTCCTCAGGTCTGTGGGAAACATTGCATGGTCCCAGGTGAACGAAGGGCTAATGCAGAGCATGGGTCTGTCCCCCAGCACTGATGTTCCGGTGTTTCCTCACTCTCCCTCCCTGCAAAGCCAGCTGGCTCTCCAGGTAGGACACCTGGGCTCGGAGGTGCGCTGGAGACCGCAGCTTACCGCAGAGCAAAGGCTTAATTTAACGCCTGGGTCTCAGGGAACAGGTTGCAGGTTTCCCCGCGGGGTGACGAGAAGCACCTGTGATGATGTGGGCGAGCCGCTGCCTCCCGGGGAGCATCGCCTGCCCCTGCGCAGCCGCGGGTAGCCGGCGGAGGAATTGCGGTTGTGTGAGCTGCTATCACAATTGCTGGTGTTTCTGGATGAATGTTTTCCTTAGTGCTGCGCTAAGTTGTATCCTATGGATAAAAACCTCCTCAAAAGACACTTAAAACACGAGACTCAGGGAGACTGATGACAGGAATAAATGTAGTGCAGTTGCTCAGACTGAGGACATGGCTGGTTTCAGCTGCACCAAATCGCAGGCCCAGATGTGTCCTCGCGGGCCCTGGGAACCACCTCCAGCAGCCGGAGAGCAGGTGAGGCACTGGCTTGGGTCGCTTGCGCGCTTTGCTCCTACCTTCAGCACAGATTTAGTCTTTTTTCCTTTGGACCAAGCCCATTCTTTGCTCCAAGGGAGGAAAATTATATTGCAAACAAACTTGATTTTCTCTCCTTTTATTGCTGAAAATTATTTGCATTGGGAGTGAAGAATCATGAAACCCAGGCTTGGAAAAGTTATTTTTTCCTGAAAGAAACAGTCTTATACTGCTCAGTTTTCTGCATGAATAATTTTTGCCTCCCTCATTTGGTGCACGCTGAGTGCAACCTCTGGATCACCAAAGTGATCTCTGGTGTCTGGGAAATCATGCAGAAATCACGGCACCGCCTCACTGTGAGAGTATTGGCTTGCATTTGATCATTTTTTAATGATTTCTTTTTTAATAAAAAATGTATATTTAGGAAGATCTGTTCCAGATCAACTTCACCAAAGCGCAATTGCGTTATTTGAAACTGATCCCTTCCTTTCTTCTCGGTCACTCTGGGAAAAATACATTTGTTGGTATGTTTGGTCCAAAGCAAATGTAACTCACTAAACTTATCATATAAAGTTGAAGAATCACTAAATTTCTGCTTGGCTTTATGAATATCCTGTTGTTTAACCATGTCTGTTTTGGTGTGGCACGTAATCCCTTACAAGGAAATGCTGCGATCTGCTTTATTAAAATCTCGGCATACCTAGGGAATTTAACTTCTTTCAGATAATTTATCAAGCAAATGTGGATTTTTTTACCATCCTTTTAAATGTTTTTGCTAATTCGGACCCTAATTTAAGATTATTGACATTGGGATTCACCCTCTAAGGCCTTAAAATTGCAGGCTCATGAAACCCGTTTGATCTCTAGGAACTGATTTCAGTGCTTGAAAGGCTAGCACACGCCATGGGGTCATATTTATTTTATGAGATGATTTTTTCCTAGTGAGATCAGTTAATGGAGCAGCCAGTGTGGCACAATGTGGAATAAATTTTGAATAATATACTGCAATACCAAGAAAAGATCTCACCTGCCATTTACTAGTCAGTAATAGGTGCATTTTAATAGCCTGCATTTTACAGATCTCTGGTTTCATGACTCCTTTGCCCTACTATATGTCCCTTATACATCCATACACATACATATACATACATACACACACATACATATATGGCTTCCTGCTTTCTTGCTGAACACTGGGAATTAAAAGTCAACTCTGCTTCCCTGAGTTGCTGAAAGATTGCTTTCAGGTACTATAGGAGTCCTTCCCAGGGTTTACTATAAATCAAGACAGCATCCACACAGGCCACTGCATACCCCAAATGTTTGCATAGCAGCAGGCTAGTTACTTGAAAGACACTAAGGAGCAACCCACACAAACCACAGCTTTATGCTGAAAAAAAGCCAGTAAGCATTGAAAATTTTACTGTGGGCTTGGATGATTCTGCTCTAGGTGTTGCCAATATCTGACAGAAACCCAGAAAGCTGTTTTTTCCCTTGGCCCTAACATCAGCTGGTACCCAAGTCATTTACACAGCTTGCTGGAATTATTTGTTAGCCCTGGTGCAACCAAGCCATGGCCAACAGACTGAGATCTCCAGCTTAGGTTTTGCCTTCTCTCCCCAGCACTCCCTTGTTTTAACCTAGGTAAGTGCAGTCTTTATCTGGAGATCACCAGACGCTCAGGGAAATGAATGTGGGGATTTTAGGGCTCCTGTTGGATGCTGGGTGCAGGAGAACTATTCAAAACCCTGCACTGGATCTATGAGACACTTAAACCAGCTGGAAACTTATTACTGCTATCACCAGCAGCATGAATAACACCCTTTACCCAACACAGCCAAGCAGGAGACCCTGGCTCTCATCCTAGAAGGAAAGCGCTCTTCATCCTGGCTGCAAGCAGAACCAAACGCTGCTCTTGTCCACAACTTTCTCACTAATTTGACACTTCAAAAATGGTATTTTTCCTCCTATAAATCTTGAAAACCGCTAGAACGCTCCTAGGCAAATGATGCACGTGCATGTTCCAGGCATGGGGAGGAGATGGGGGAGTGCAGACATTCACACTGTCTAATTTTAGATGTCTAATTCAATTAAGACCTGGCCTGGTTACACAGTCAACGGAGAATCACCTTCTGACGACAGTTACTCTGAGATCCTAAATTAGGAGTCAACTTCTCGCCGTGAGCTGTTCAGGCAGCTTAAGCGCATATGCCTGGAGTTGGACAGTGTTTGTACATCCTGGACACATTGAGTCGTTTGACTCTCTCGTCACTGTGGCATATTGAAATACGCCCTTCTTATTCTGTCTCAGAAAAGGCTTTATTGGCTTAGCCTTATGTCTCACTTTAACCTCTCTTTCCCGTTTGTTATTTGTGAAGAGTCAGCCCTGATTAAAACCAGCCCCATCTTTTATAATTTGTGATTGCTGCTGTTTCCTCTCCATGGATTTCTTGCACAGGATTCAGAGTTTCCTCAGTACAGCGCATAGGAAGCCAGCACGCAGAGCAGTCCAGGGAATGATATTTCCTTTGTAGCTTTTCTTTAGTTTTCCCCCTGTTTGATTTCCAGGGGAGAGATTTTATGTTGCCTATTTTTTAACATTTAAAAAAATACTCAGGCACTGGGTTGTTTCGTCAGGGTGCCAGGCAGCACAGCAATAGACTTTTTAACTCTCAGTAGTCTCTCACCACTCTTACCCATTTTATGAAAAAATTTCTCAGTCCTTCACTTATCCTCACCTTCACCCTCCTGGTGTAAAGTGATCATGGTGAACTGACTTTCTGTTGATTCATTTCCTCCCTTATTTCAATTGGAAAAAATATTTCCTAACGCTCTGAGCACCGTGATGCCCATGATTAAAATGACCAAAACAAAAGTGCACTTCCTTCCACTGAGCTTTTTACCAGTAATTACAAAATACCAGCACGCTCTCTCATTGGTTTTGTGGAGCCAAGAGCAAACTGGCAGCGTCCCAGATGCCAATCCAATGGTGCACTCCTCGTGGCCAGCAAACTATGGGAATCCACCTCAACCTCAGAAGAGGAACCTAATTAAACCTTGCTGACCAATTCATTATTTCTAATTCACTTTACATTTTTCTGGTCTCTTAAACCAGCATGTACATGGGTCATGGACTTCTCGGATACAGAAATAATTGAAAGTCTGCCTCTTGACTCCACTGTTCATTGCGCTGAAAAAGTCCTCTCTCCAGCCATGGCAATCTTCCATGAGTCTGAAGAAGCAGGAGTCATACACTGGGTACAGTGTACCAGCAAGAGTTTCCTGATGCTTTGAGCAATTCCCTTTAAAATTATGCATAGGAAACCCAGGCTGTAACCCTAAGTCATGCCAAAACAATCTCCCCCTTCTAGATTTATAAAGTTTGCCCAGCTTTCTACCACTGCCACCCAGGTGGTACTTCACCCTACTACAGAAAAACACCTATAATTTTATTTCTTTGAAAAACATGTGAAAGTTTTGGCTCAAAGGCTGGGTGGGAAAAAAGTACATTTCTTCGTGGTTTATTGCCCTTAGGAAAACATACTTCAGTTATGAAGTATTCCCCCCTGAAAACTAACTTGACATTTTGTCGAGAAAATAGTAACATTTCTAAAAAGTTAGCCAAACTACTTAATATCATAGCTGTAAAGCAAAGACCTATAGAAATGTTGGTGTGTGGATGAGGCTAGTGACCTTGATTGTTTTTATTCTACTTTTATGAACTTGTAATTCTACAAAGGGACTGATCCTGTGAAGATTTACCTACAGCAGCAGCAATTGCTCCACTAAGAGAAGCTGTGCTGGTGCTCCCCAGCAGCAGCAAACACTGTTGCTGTCTTCTCAGATGGCTATTTCACAGCCTGCACGAGGCTGAAAGGTGTGAGGCGAAAAAAAGAAATCTGGCCATCGTGATGAAGCTCCTGAGTGGTTGTGCCAGTTCCTTGGAGGTTCCTGCAGGCGCTTATGACCCTTTTCGGTGGGCAAACCTGAGTGCAGAACAACTTTTCTCTATTTCTTGGGAGCCTGAAAACACTGCAGACTCTCTGTCCTCTCCTGTGTCCTGGACATGTGCCGTGAACAGCACGGTGTGGGTAGGGTGACGCACTTCAGTCAGCATTCACTCGCATTTTGAGTAAATAAGTCTAGCTTAGTTCAACTTATTTAATTATTGACTGCAAGTTATTTGCTCAGGTGTCTGTCTGTCTGTCTGTCATCCGTCTCTTCAGCTTCAGTGAAATCCTGGCTCTGCTGTAATCAATAGAAGTTTAGCTATTGACCTAAACGAGAGCAGAATTCTGCTCCTTATCCCTCTGTCAGTCTCAGAGCTAGGACACACCAGAAGGCATAACCTCATCTAAACTGCCACCATTTGAGCTCTGCTCCAAAAAGGGTCATCTCCCATATCTCCTGGTAGGACAGTCATTGCTGCTACCACCAAGCACAGCCAAACTTCGCTCCTGTCCTTCAGGAGCAAGAGAGTTAAATGCTGTGTCTGAACAAATCTGAACTTCAAGAAAGTTCAGACCCATGCTGGGATGTGAACTTTATATCTTAAGTCCATTTCTAGTTTTGCTGTAAACAATTGCAGAATGTGATTAGATTTTAGGGGAAACATGTAATAGAGCTGTAATAAGATATGATGTAATAGGTAATAATAATAATATATAGCAGCTGTTAAGTAAAGCTTTTTCTGCATTTATCCCAAAAGGATACAGGGAGTCAGCTGCAACTTCATATTTTGAAAGAGGGAATATTAAACACTAGAACCATGATGCAATGATGTTATTGTAAACGCTAACCGGAAAGCCCGAAGTGTGAGAGTTAAGACTAGCAGAAGATGCACGCAAACAGCTGCTCTGACGTAAATTCCCTCAAGTTTGGTTCATTTTCTTTTATTTAACTCAGAGTTAATACACTGGAATCTCATATATTACTTTCAATTGTTTCTGGGCTGCTGAGAAACGTGGGATTTTTGCTCTTTCTTTCAATGAGGGCCCAAACGAACCTGCAGAGTAACCTAATGGGATTAACATGAGGTGTCTCTCCAAATGTCTGTCTGAGGCAGTGTCACTCAGCTTCAAGCCACACTCTATCCTCAGTTCATACCATTGAGAGAAAAGAAATATAAAGTCAACAGGAGTTAGGACTGGAATGTCAACTTCAAAACAGAATTTCCTGGTGTTTTTAGGAGCGTGCCATAACTTAGATGTTAACTAATATTGCTTCGTATATTTAATCTCCATGTGTTGAAGGAAAAAGATCTTTCATGGAAAGACTAGAACAGATAAACCTATATTTAGACTTCTATAAACACCTCCTAGGGTCATGTTTCTTAAATACAGAGGCCAAGGGCTGCACACAGAAAGTGTATGAACATAGGCGCAGTTATATTTGACTTAAAAAATGAGCATTTGTGTGCAACGGACAGACCATATTAGAAATTAAGCAATGTATTAAAATACAACTTTTAATTGTTGGCTGTAACAAGAAATTATCCCACTAGGGAGAAGAGGAAACACCTTCTTTGGGTTGTTAACCTGGCAGAAGGTGACAAGTTTCCGGTGGCAAGTTCCCAAGCAGCAGCATCGTGCAGATGAAGGGGCTGATTCTGTTGAACCACAGCTCTTCCCCACCGACGCCTGGCAGAGGGCAGGGCCAAAACCCCTCCAGTGAGGGGCTCTGCCAACCCACCTCGGACACCAGCTTTACTTCCCACATGGAGCATTTGGCTTCTGCAGCCCAAGACAGTGCTGTGGTTCTCGTCCTTCTTTCCAGAGATAGGGGCAATTAGGGCCTCTTCCAGCCTCTTGGTCGGATGATGTCCAGTCCTGGAACTCAGTTCAGCATCTGCAGCCCCAGTGAAATGGTGGTGTTTTTTTCTTCTAAACTTAAGATACTCATAGTGTCTGTGTTAGAGAAGAGAAGCAGAACTGAGTGTCCCATTATGTTGGCTTCCAGCTGTGTTTGGGAACAACCATTACGTGAGCGGCACTGCCTACTGCCTGCTCTAACTAATTCAGGCCTCATCCAGAGCTCAAAACCCTCCACATTGCCAACAAAAGCATGTTAAATAACTTACCAGAAAGTACATTAAAACATTCTCCTGTCCTTGGTGTTATTTTGGTATTTTGCTGCCTGTGCAATGTTACCACATTGTACTTGCTTCTCAACTGTATTTTTGGCATAATAAAACTGGAAAAACAGTCATACATTCACCTCAGTCTCAATCTGAAAACTTGACTCATTTTTACTGTTTGTACGTATCTTGAATTCAAATTTGGATCTGATTTTTCTGTAGATTTTGCTCTGGAGATGAAGGGAATTTCCAATAAGATTTTCAATCTTTTTTACTATCTTCTAAGAATTGGAGGTGTTTGTGTCATATTACATTTCCTACTTCAGTGAGAAGAAACAGGTATTGGTAAGCATGCCGGTGAATCCAGAAGAATTTTAGAGTGCTTAACGTCCAACAAAGAAGCTAGGCTGCTTTACTGATGAGATTGTTATCTGAGTTGAATGCATTTAAATGTGTATTTTACAGTCCACTGGTCAAGTCATAAAAGTACTATAAACCTTGAAAGAAAAACTGAAGGTTAATGGGTCAGAAATCAGCCGCAGAATTTTATGGGTCAGGAAATAGTAGGGTTTTATTCTTTTTAAGGCACCCTGCAAGAAGAGGTGAACAGAGGTCACGAAGCGTTGCACGCTGCATGGAGATGACTTTTCAGTAGAGTCACCTTAGAGGGAGGAAGAAAAGCTGTGCCACAAAACCTGCGCTGTCATTCAGAAGGCAACAGTGATGCTAAGTGGCAGCCTCAGCAAATGCCTGGTATCACTTTTCCAAGACACAACACTTTATTCACCCTGGCTTGACAGCATTTCGCCCTTTGAAATCTTCACCGAAGACCCCAGCTAGAGCACGGGTGGCAGTAGAGAGAAAACACTGCTCCACCGCCTTTGCGTGTGCCTGGGCTTTGTAAAGATTTTATGGCGCACTTTCCCCGTCTGCACCCGAGCAGCCACATTTTTCCTTTTGTAACAGGGAATGTTGTTCTTCTGCGATTGTTGTATTTATTTTACAAGTTGTGCGAGGAATGTTGTGTGGCACTCTCTTGGCTGCTCTCGCCTATGATTTACAGTAGTTATAAACATTCCAAAGTACACATGTAAGTTAAATGATACATTAATATTATAAAGTTACAATTCTGGTATAAATGTGTCATCAGTTTGAAAATTCAGTTTTTCCTTTGCCCAGCTTTGTGATTAGGCTGACTGGAATCAGCTCGGTGCAAAGGCACCACAGACATGAATTCGGTGTGCGTGTGTGTCCCCAAAGTAAAACGCTGTGGAGACAAGACGAGAAGATATTCTGCCAAGCTGAAATAGTTTGGAATATTTAACTGTTTGTGTTCATTTTTATCATATTCTTCAATAAATAGAGAGAGGGGAAAAAGTAATCAAACCTTCTGCTCATGACAGGAAGACAAATTAGGCTCTCAGTTATACCCTGCGAGGTCCAGCTCTTCCCGTGGGTTCATGCCATTCAAGTAAATTCTGCAGCTAGCAAAAACCACAGAGCTGCACTCCCTGCTTCGAAGGGTATGTCTCCATGGAGGCCTGTTCCAGACCCGACCGCACACAGCCGCGGATCCAAGTTGGTCGGATACAAGCCAACTCCACAAGCCGATGCCTAGACATTGCTGGCCTGAGTGCAAGCTCCCCTGAGACACTTGTACAGACATGCTCCCCTTCTTCTCAATGTCTTTGTTGGTCTTGTATCAGTGCCTTCCAGCCCTGCTGCTCACAGCGGCCATGGCACTGTTCATCTTCCCTTTCCACTGCCTCCACATGGAAAGAAGCACTCACATCTGCTGGGAAAGCAGGAATGACACAGGCTAGGATTTTCAAAGGAGTCTGAAGAAGTTCATTGTTTAACTTGCAGTAACTCCACGACCTTCATGGAGAGCCACTGTGAACAGACACGAGAACAGTCCATGGAGAAGACTCTCAGCTGATATTTTCAAGCTGCGGCTTTTGTCATAGACATTGCTGGAAGCCACAGCGCGGAGGACACCATCTCCTTTCAACGCCCTTTTTATACTCCGTACTCCGAGTGCCTGTTGTCTCCAGGTGCCTTGTCACGGTAACTCCATCGGTCTCACCTTACCTTGCAAAGTTAGTAGCCCCTTCCCATATGCAGGGAACCCGAAGACCCACCCGCACCCGGAAACACCACCACCTGCCCCAGGCCAGGAGGCAGCTGCCCAGGGGCACCCCCAGACCTGGGCGTCTGCCCAGCCGCTGGGGAATATCAGCGTTCCTCCTCAGAGCAAAACACCCCCGGTTCCTCCTCCCATTCTTCCGTTTTATAATCTTCTCTTTTTCTCCCCATCATCCTTTTAAATTCCTACAGTTCCTCTGTATCACCCCGTCATCTTCTTTTCCTCAGCCTGATTGTCAGTCTGACTCCCCTCTCCCAGATAAAGTGCAGAGGTTGAACAAATCAATGGATATATCTCCATGGGAGACAAGGCATCTAAGTCTTCTGCTTTTGCAGAGCATCTGCTGCTGCAGCAATGAAACACAGAGAAATCTAATGATTATGAGCTCAAGATCACTAGGAGGATTAAAACCCAAAACTTAAGAAGATCTATTCCCAGACTCTAAACCACTAACATACAGAAACTCAGCTGACAGGTATTCCATAAAATCTAATCTGGCCATGCAAATAGGCATAATCACTTGTATAATGAATGCAATGAAATAAAATGATATGAAAGAATCTATCAGAGCCAGAGGAAGTTTGTGGCATTAAGAGTTTACAGAATCAGCCTCAAAGTCTGGTGGGGATAGCTTTACTCTGAAGGAGATGGAGCTGCTATCTTTGTCCTCTCCATCCAGCTGTGTAGCATTAGTCTGAAGAAGCAAGGAACGCTCATTTCCAGAATAAAATACATAATTAATTGTTTAATAAAAGGATATTCTAAGGTGACCTAATTCTTTGCGCTCACATCACAACTCCATTTCAGCCTGATTAAGGTGGCTAGTTCAGCTGCTTCACTGGCAAGATGGAATTTCCCAAAATACCTGAAAATATCACCTGCATTGGCTTAATATTCAAGTTTTCACTGGTCATTCCATAAGAAACCTTTTCAGAAGTTCTTGCTTTGTAGGAAATTTATGAGAAAACAGCTTCATATTCAGAAGTACAGCACTTCAATAACATTCCTTCTGCCTGCTAAATCCAGTAAAGGGAGCTGGGTTAGCTATCAGATCAAACAAGCCTACCACAGAGCGGCTTCAGTTTTCATTGTTGCAATATGAAAATATTTTATGATGTCTCGTAACTCATGCATGAGGCTCTGATAATGGTCACGTCAGCCCCCACATTTCACACTGTGTTTAAAAATATGGCTTGTTTATATACCACATGGGCTGCAGCCTGCGATCAGATTTACATTTGAAAACACTCAACACTGGCACGCAGTATTAAACGCTGTCTTATGAAAAGCACCCTAACATGATACAAAATTGTCTCCTTCTTTCATTGTAATTAAAGTTTTGGAATGTCACATTTTTTGCCTCTGGGTCTAGAGACAAACTGAGCCAAATCCATACTTAGTGTCATTTCAAGGAACACATTTAAGATATTTTGCGCTTCACTTTTATCCTCCTGCTGTAGTGTCTCCAAACTTCGGGTGAACAGGGTGGATGGGTGGCCAGATGGGGCAGAGCCACAGTATGTTTGTGATAAGGCTTACCATCTCCCCTTGATTTTATTGTGTGTGTTTTGGTCCATTTACCATTTTACTTACAGTCCCAGTCTTGCAGACAATTTTATGAGAATCTCTGCTCTCAGTTAAAAAATGTAGCCTTTTACCCCATAGGATTACTGAGATGAACCTTTGAGTCTTAAGGCAAATGAAACAAACCTGAAAAATGCATTAAAAAAATAAAAACATAAAAATAAAACAGCCTCATGACTTTTAAGCCCATTTCACTATCATTAATGCCTGACTCATGAAACTAAATTGCTAAATTGCTAAACTGCTTGGAGTTGGCAATAACATATGAACTTTGATTTTGGTCTATACTCTCTATACTACAGTACTATATTAGCTCCTTAATATAGTAAAATGAATATGGCTTAGCATTCGTCAGGAAATCCTTTCCTTTTTTGTAATCCTATGTTCCAGCAACATATTTTAAGCTAAAACAATTTTTGTTAATAACAATAAAAGCAACATATTTCCTGACTGTAAAAAGGAGACGATGTTTCAGTTAACCATTTTTTTTCTTAAATAATAAGATCTCAACCAGAGGTGTTAGCCAGTGGTTTGAAGGAGCCTGTTGATGATTTTAAAGATTCAGGCAGTGTTTTCCTGCCTTGTTTATTCAGCAGCTGGGCAGCCAACAAGTAGTTTTGCGGAGCATAACAGTTGCACTGTGTCCTACCAAGCCTAGAGCGAGCCAGATGGCAGAATATAAGGCATGGGAGCTCAAGCAGGCCAGCACAACCTGTGCAAAGCATTGAGGATGGTGCATTTGTCATTAATGGTGTATTCTGGATGTCCCCCATGTCCCCATCTACACCATCCCCATGCCACCCCAGTGCTGCCTTTAGCTCCTTGCTTGCTGAGGGAAACTGCCTGCCACAGAGCTTCTCTTTAATCTTTGTCAACCACGTTGCCGGCCAGGACAAACGCTGTGTACCAGTGCACAGGCTGGAGGGGTGGTGGGACAAGCTGAGAGAGGCTCCACGGCAGGAGGAACCAGTCTAGGTGCCTCATGGGTTAATTCCTAGGCTGGGCACCTCCCTGCACAAAGCCTAGTAGGCAACAGAGAACTATTCAAAGCCCCTTCGAAGTTTTTTCAGTGATTATAGCACTGGTCTAACCTATATTCGCAGGTTGAAAGTCACACAAAACCTTCTCAACATGATATGAATTTAACCACTGAAATGATACCTTCCATGCTGTTCCCGTCTTGGAGTCTGTCTTTGGGGGTGATTACAAGGAAGGTTGCTCTGCGAAAACGCAACCTGGATGCAGAACACAGAGAACAACAGGCTTTCAGGAAAAGCTTATTCTGAAAAAATACTGTATATTGTGTTTGGAATCGCACGGGGAGTTATCCATACAAGCCAAGTGTTATGCTTTCAGATTGTCTAATAAAATAGATTTACATAGGAATAAGGAAGAAATAAGGCATTTTATAGGACTATTTTCTAATCTCCACGAACTAGGACATCTTGATTTAAAACTGCTCAGTTCCCAGCAAGAGGAAATAGTTTAGACTGTATGTGAAAAGAGAATAATGGCTCCATCAGGTAGTCTGTCGGCTTGTGTAAATAGGACCAGATTCATGTGTAGGAAAGCAGGGTGAATGATCTACTCTCCCAGGAAAGGGCTTTGCTGAGGCATTTAATGAAACTAGAACAGACTTGTTCTGTGGGACTTACACAGCTATTCCCTTGGGTCTCTTTGAAAATAGCAGTCTGAATAGACACAATGGGGGAAAAAGTCTACATTTATGGGGGAAAAAATGAGTCCCAAAGCAATTACAAGATCAACCTGAGGCCCTACAGAAGTACAAGCTGAAGCCATATTTCCTAAAACCTAGCATCCTATCTGCTGGAACATCTCCCCTTTCAGCAGAAACAACAGAAAAGGTAGCATTTAACAATAATGCAATGTCCTGTACAAAATCCTATTGAACTCGTTGTTCAGAATGTCTCTTTCCTACTTTATTTCAGTCAAAACTCCACATTGCCAGAAGACCTTGATGTGAAAGAAAGTTTTACAAACCTAAAGGCCAAGGTCGATTGAAAATCAGGAATCATTCATGGAAAATTAGTGAATGTGATACAGGCAGACTGAAATCCACGTTAAGAATCACCTCCAACTGGCAAGTGCCTGACTTAAGGGACAGCTTTATTGTATCTCCCAGGATTACGGTATAATTTTCTTTGACAAGTAGTTCATGATCCAAACCAAGCAGAAACTCTTTTTGTGGGTCTGCTCTGAGGCTGCCTACTGTGCTGAGATCTGTGAAAAATATCAAGACAAAAACAAGCAAGCAGAATTTTTTGCTTTGTTGTGAGCAAGGAAGAAATAGGCCTTGAAACAGCAAGAGCTTCCATGTGCAGAGGTGTTATTTCAGACTCTATAATTCTTCTGTCCAGATGCACATGCGACTCCGATTAATATCAGCTGGAGCTACACGCATGCCACGGTGGAAGAGCAGACCCGTAAGTATATGTTAACGCATGACTAGGCACATGCATTTCCAGACACCGTCATGCCTCAGGTACATCCGAGGCATCATGCCAGAGCTTGAGCGCTTCCCACAGCTCAGGCATCGCTCAAGCCCTGCTCACTCCATTTGACTTTTTAACCAAAAGCCTGGCCAAAATGGATCAGAGCTTTTCTGGTGCCAGGGAAAACGCCTGGAAGAGCTCATTCACATCACGGAAAAATCTTTCAGCTCACTGTGATAGCACGCCGAGGGGCGGATGGGACTCTCTGAGCTTTTTGTGAATATCCACTTATTTCAGTAATCAGTAGCACTTCGAATACTGCACTAGTTCATCCAAGTTCTTCAGTGTGTCATGAGAAACCCACCCACACTGCGACGCACCTGCGCCAGGGTCTCCTTGCTGTGAACCTTGCGCAGGGGTGAACAGGTGCAGCCCCTCTCACCCTCTGGATTCCACTTTCCGCAGAAAAATCCAGTTGCTGAGGACAGGAAGAACCGAGCTACAGAGGCCTGGCCAAGCATGGTGCAGTTGGTGGAGAGCACCTGCCACATAGTTTAACAAAGTCTCTTTGATATTGATGGTTTTGGATCAGTCTCCAAAGCGAATGAAGGTCCTCAGGGTTCACCATCCACGCTGTGGGTGCCAGGGCCACACGCACATGGGGTTATTCGTTATGGCTTTGGAGCACCTGGGAACACGGCGGGCAGCAGGCAGTAGCAGACGTACCTTAACTGATAGGTATTTTTTGAAAGAAAAGAAGGGAGAGGCTTGTTGCAGGGATGTGGCAAGAGTGTTTGAAGGGTAAATTGAGGAAAGCTGGGGCTGTGGTGCAGTGTACAGGACAGATCCCTGTCCCGGCATGGGGGAGAGTATGCGGTTGCTTGTGGAGAACAGGGCGAAGAGTATGCGGTTGCTTGCGGAGAACAGGGCGAAAAAGGGCTCTGATCTGGAAAACGGGCAGTGACTCATCACGGGAGCGCTACAAGGCAACGCTCTGAAGTCTGCACACTCTGATGAGATTGACATATGGATTCCATGTCAATAGATGAAAGGCCACACGTCTGGGGAGGACCAATAAAAATACAAAATATACTTTGGATGGAAATGTTCATGAGGAAACTAAAGAGGAAACAGACCTCCTGGCAACAGTAGCTGCAAAAAAGTCAAATAGGGCTTGAGAATATATAGATGGGGGAATCAGTTACAAGCCAAAGGAGATAACTGCTCGGGAATCAGTTATAAGCCAAAGGAGATAACTGCTCCCCCCCTCTGGCCACATTAGGAATTCTGTAATCAGTGTTATGCAATTTATTATATAAAGAATATTAGGGAAAAGATTCAAAAAGGAATAAAAGGCCTTGTTATGGGAGGGATGCTGCTTTTAAGAAGACCTACTCAGCTAAGCAGTTCTGACAGAGGACAAGGCAATCTCCTCCTAATGTGGATAAAACACCAAGGACTACCCAAGAGCATGGGGGAGACGTGTCTTCAGGCTAGGGTGCCGGTGGCCCCTTCAGGCAGGTCTGCTTTCGGCTGCTACTTGTGCCAAAGGGAACGGTGAGAAAATGTATTGCCAAAGTGCCATAAATAGACAAGACACAAACTTAATTTCCCAGAATAAGATAGTTGGCTCCTATCAAACAGGGGCCAATGCTTGTTAGCTGAGGGACTGTGTATTAGAGGTGTGCTGGCCTTCCTTACCTCTCTGGGGCAGCAACCATATTGCTCAGGATGATGAAGCTCAGCAGCAAGCAACAGGGGCTGCAGGAGCTGGCCCCAGTGATGTTTCAAGGATAAATGCTCTTGTAGGTGTCTTTAGACACAGGGAGGTAGTTTGAGTGAGCATGGATTTAGACAGGCTGACAAGTCTCCGTTTTATGCAGCTCACGTCTGGTAATTGCAGGGACTGCCATTTCAGTAAGAACCATCTTCTGCATTTTTTTCTCAAATAAGCAACAAATGGGGTCATGGATGGGAAGTGCCAAAAGTAATCTTTCAATCTCATGTTTTCTTAATATGAAAAATGTATTACATTTTTTTAAAAAGAAAAAAAAAGACAAAGAAAAATGACTTTGTCTGGAACAAAAAAAAAAAACCCAAAGCCTTCCTTATGAAGTGAGCTAGGAGTGACTTGGAAAAACATGTCTATTGACTTTAAAATATAATACTTTTGTTCAGAAGGAGTGAATGACATGAAGGGTGTGAGTTCTTTTACGCAAAACTGAATCTCAGAAAGCTATTTACATTACCTTAACCTTGATTCACCTTTTTTCTCTGCAGTATTTATTTTCTTTGCATAATGTTCTTCTTCACATTATCCCTTCTGCTATAATTTCATAAAAGGACTTGCAAGAAAGCAGGTTTCATTGTGTGTAGTTTTGCTTCATCCTCCACATATCTTCTGTTTCTAACAATCTAACTTTCTGCATTCTTTCTCTTTTCTTCTTATTTCATCTTCTCTTCTTAATGATTCCTCTGTTCTTGCTGAAACTTTTCTTCTATTTGTTTTTAATACGTAAAACCTTTAGGACCACTCAGCAAATGAATGTTGGCTCTTGCTCAATATGTGCCAAAACTCTTATTTTAGAAGACTAAAATTGTGTCTTTTCTGTTTGTAAAACTTTGGTAATACAGTTCCTCTCCATATTGAACAAAGACCTGCTTTAAAGAACCACATGGTATCAGTGTTCCTACCTTTGATTTATTCAGGTCCTTCTGTCTCCTTTCTGGTACCCATGTCTAATTCCTGACGTAAGACCTGGAGACTGAGCACAGAAGAGGCAATACCGGCATCTGCAAAAAGAGTTCTAAAACTGATTTTTTTAACTGTGCTGTTCACTTTTGATATATAGGTTATTTCTACATACCATGGGAGCCACTAAACCCATTGGAGTTCATGTTCTTATGTCCTTATCAGAAGGCCGCCAATATGCAGTAACAACTGCAGGGCTGTTCCTCCACCTCCAGCACGCTGCGGAGCGTTACTTCACTGCGGTGTTTTACTTCACTTCCTCAGCCTCAGGAGATGTGTGGGATGTGGCCGATGGCTTTATCACTGTGCAGAAGAACATGCTGAAATACAAGACCAAGATGAGCTCGAAGTGCATGGACTCAGTCCTGCAGCCCCAAGGATGGCTGTAGAGTGACTTCTCCATAGCTCTGCAAGCAAGGGAGGAAGACCTGGGGACGCTGCAGAAGTACTGTAATGACTGAGGTACAGGCAGTGAGGGATAATGTCTCAGACCCATTTCTTTTAAAACAACATAATCCACGGAGCTGAGGAGCTCTGCTTTTGATGCCTCATACTAAAAAAAAACAAAGCTGTTGTGCATCCAGCCACAGCAAAAGGGAGTGTGGTCAACACTGATGGTTTTTCCACATGAAGCCCGGCTAAAAGTCAGAATTTAGCACCAGAGGAAGCCTTTGTGGTCAAGAATTATGCCAAGTTCAGGAACCAGACAGGATAATAAACTTATCCAGCGTTACAATGGTCACCACTAAAGCCCTAAAATGTTTTTTAACTTAATGTTTCGGAGCTGAAACCCACCTTTAAACATTACAGATTAAGAAGTGTCTAGAGCAGGTTACCTCCCACACCCTCATTTTAGGCATTTTATACCAGCACAGACTGGTGAGTGTGTAGGGACCAGGAGAGATTTCATCAGTAATGAGCATCTTGAAATAAAGATGCCTACATGAGCGTTAAACTTCTCCAAAGAGCCTGCACCCAACCCAGAAAGGATTCTCCAAGGTACAGTTATTTCTTCAGGCTGAACTGGATAGTAGCCAGCTTTATTCGCAAAACTGCTGTTTTCCTCCTTGTATAACTGCCATGGGCAGAAAGCCACCTCATAGAAAAAAACTGGCACATCCTTGGGCTCCATCCACCCGCCTCAACAGAGTTTGCTAGGACAAGCTGCCCAGCAGGTGCAGTCGCTGTCTTCACACAAAAAATGCAATGTGACCTCCCTTCGCTCTTTCGAGCCAAGTGCCCTCTCTCAGAGTCAAATTTTCCAGTGCCATGAATGCCTGCCTGTAGTCATGTGGGTCTTTTTTGCATAGAAAGCCTAAAATTTTGCTTCTCCAGCATATGAAAATCGATTATTTATCCTCCCGTTGTTGAGTTTGTTCATGCATTATGTTTTCAACACCACCAGACCAGTGGTGTTTATATCCAAATCATTAGGAAGTTTTCAATGAATTGGTGTTCTTTTCTGGAAAATAGAACAAAGCTTTATGTGCAAACATACAGATTTTATCAAATTTAACTCAAGACAAAATGGGAAACTGCCGAGCAAGGATATAGAGAGGGGGAACATATCACTTTCTGTGCCTCACACCCTGCTCATCCAGGCAAGTATCTGGTGGCCAGGCCATTCACCTTGACTATGCAAAGTTATTTTCAAGTCCTTTTTTTAAAATGGTGCAAAACATTTCATCTGGGCCTATATACCTGATATCTTATCCAACGGATGAAGAAGTGAAGAGTTCACTGTTTCTACCCAGTGAGAGATGTATGCTATAACCTGGTGCCTCAGGCACTCATTCAGGATAAGAAAACACTTCTCATATATTTTATGAAAAATTTCAGAAGTTTTCAATTTCATTCCTTTGCAGAACAAAGCAAATGTTGACCTGCACATTTCACAACATGTAATTCTGGGTGTTTCAGTTATCCCTGGTACTGGCCCCTGCAGGGTGACGGGCGCAAACCTTTGGTGATGGGCACTCATAGCCTACAGCTCCTACCGCAGCCTGGTACTGCGCTCCCACTCCATCAGTCCTTGCACGTTTGAAACTACCAAGGTCTTTTGCAAAGACAGGCTAAAAGTTTGCACTTAATAACAAGCCTCCATTTCTTGTAGTTAGTCAGTAACAGTGCAGGTCATTGGAAGTCCTGGGTGAGGAGTGAAGAGCAGACCTATATGTTTTATCCTAACTCCCCTCAGCCCTTCTTCCTCCCTGTTAAAGTGTGCACCACCAGTACCGAGAGGGAAAAGCAGAATACTGAATTGCAAAATTACATTCTTTCCCCTAAAACATGAAGGGACGTGTTTGCTGCAGCACACTGGGTTTCATAGCAGTAGAGTATAAGCAGGTTAAGAAAATAAGCCTGTCTGTGTGTTGTTATCAGTGCGTCTTAGTCTCCTTATTACCGTAACCAGTAACATGAGCGCGGCACCTCGTCTCCAGCAAGAGCGTGGTTGCCGCTACCTGCCTGCAGAGCAGCCAGCAGAAAGCCGTCAAGAGACCCAAGTCTTTCCTCCCCGATTGCCCGGGCTGTGTGGCTCATTTGTACGTGTTGAAGAAAGTTTGACACCTTTGGGTTTCTTGAAGAGATGGATGTCAGAGCAATGAGAGGGGAAAGGTGAGGCAGGAAATCTGGCTCCTTTTAAAGGTGCTTTGATAATCTTCTGCACAAAAAGCTAAAGCCCGCAGGTTTCTCACGTTGTAATGCGGAGCAGGCACTGCTTGAGGCCGGCATTTACAGCTCACTTACTAGGAGTGAAATGCTTTACATGTCTCCGGGGACGTGTGAAAGGAGAGCTGCCCCCTGTGTCCTGCTAGAAGCCATGCCAGCAGTTCAAATAAATTTTTTCCAAGATTTTATGATCTGATGCTTGGATTACATTTGTTTAGCTGTAGAGGTGTGAGGTCTGACCAATTTGTCCAAGGGAAAGAATAGCCCCAGCTCCATACACGTGTGCGTTTGGAGCTCAGCTTCGACCATGACACTGCGGAAACCTCCGAGGAGGAGGGATGAAGTCATAGGAAGGCTCAACCGAGAACCAAGCACCGGAGAGGAGAGGGACGCGAAGGGACGGCGCTGCAGCCGGAGTGCCGCCGTCCTCGACTAAGCTGGAGCACACGCCAGCGCAGGGCCCGGCCCTTCGGAGACGCCACGTGCTGCGGCTGGGTCCTGCCCTTTGCCCTCAGCATGCGGTCCCAATCACCCACAGGGCTAGGACGGGCAAGACCTCCACTTCATTACATCCTCTTATCAAATACTTTTATTCCATTAGGGTTTTTTCCCTCACATTTCAGGCTTCAAGCCTTTCTTTCTGTTGTTTCAAGAGGGCAATTTAAGAGCAAAGCCTTATTCTCTCTCTAGATCTACACAAATGTGAACTAAACTTCACGGAAAAGTGAATATCGTACTAACTTCTGTGTATAGGGAGGACATTAAAGCAGGGAGGCTGGTGGTGTTTTCAAAGCCACAGAGCAGAGCTGCCCTCTCCCCCACAGCCCAGAGAGCCGGTGGCAGCAGTCTGGTAGGTCTCACCTATCCCTCCCAGCTCCTTTTATTCCTCCTCCATTCCTCATCCCTAGATCCCCCCATATCCAGCTCATCAGCCTTCCCAGCTCAGATCCTTCTGCCAGCCCATGGCACTCCTCGTCGTGCCCTGACTCCCGTCACCCCCCCGCCCCGTCCATCAGCTCTTGCACCGCTGACCCCACCGCAGCGGACCAGGGTCACTCCACCACACACGGGCTGGCGGGGCTTGGGGCAACCTGAACATGGCCTGCGCTTACCAAAAATCCAACAGAAAAGATGGCAAGGGCAGAAAAAGAAGCTAAATCTGAGAAAAAAGTGGACATATGGTAGCCCCAAAAAAGTGTGATGAAGTCCTCTGAAGTTGCTGGAAAGAGTCCCATTTACTTAACTGAGCTTTGACCACAATCCAAAGCCAAGCACAGTTCAAAGCTGAGATAAGTCCTGGCTCCCAGTTCCCGTTTTCGTGCTCAGACTGCTAGACAAGGCCCATCCTCCTGCTTTTATTTATATTAGGGAGTCACTCATTCGTAATTCATCAGGGAATGAAGCTCACTTCCCGTGTCAGGATACAGAGCATTTATATGGTGATAAGGGACTGTATTAACATTATAACCTGGTGTTTGTAAATGCTCATATTCACTTTCAAGGTATTTATCACCAATAAATGCAGCAGAAAATCTGGCTTCATTGACCTTTGCTACGCAGATTATACTTTTTCACACTGGACGTAAAACCCAGCATTTGTTTACTGTAGTGTTGGGTCCAGTCACGTTCAGTACATCGCGTTAAGACAACAGGAGCTGTAGGTGCTCAATCCCTTTGAAAACAGTGGTCTTATAACCCCATTTGGGATTTTTAATTGCAACGTGTGCCAGCAGTGCATTTTTATTTTATCGTGAGGAATTTCCCCTACACACAGCCCACCCAAAAGCCAAAATTCTTTTGTTTTCATACAAAGAACAACAAAACATATAATTACAAATACATGTAACAGACAAGACTTCATGATGGATTAACCGTGCTTCAGAACTGAAAAGCAGACCTGTGATGTTAACAGACATTCACTCAGTGAGCTCATATTTTCCACCCCATTTCTAATTGCACTGTCATAGTTAGCGTGTGCCTAGTTTATTGAAAAGAGCAACAAATGTGTATCTTTTGTCTACTGAAACCTATTTAAATGACTTGTACTCTTTACGGCCTGAAAAAGTAAGACTTTACATACCGGGCAGGTAAATATCAAATCAATGTCGCAGTGAAGGCAGCTTTAATAAAATAACCGATACAGTTACCACCAACAAAGACTGGGCATGGATGGCTCATAGCATTGGGACTGTTCGTTGACTCATATTTTAGGAGTCTTTCATTTCCAGGTAGTAGGTTTGACTCTACCTTGCTCTTAAAATTATGACCAGCTGACAGCAAAGGGTGGAAGGGTACAAATTAAATTGCATGTGGCGCTCTTACGATAAGTATATTGGCAATAGCTTCCTACTATTATTTATGTTTGAGGTCACCAACTGTTTATTACTGCACATT